>NW_026067986.1:5594124-5604414 GCF_014885135.2 Alexandromys fortis | reverse complement strand
GACAAAAGAAATGAAAATAAATAATAATTGAAACATTTTTCTTATTTGAATTGGCTTATAATTAAATAAAATATACAAACAACTCTGTATAATTAATATAAATAAATAATCAGAAGGTATACATATATCATATGCTAAATATCTTTTTACCAATAAAATTATTCATTTATATAATAAAATTTAAAATGATAGATAAAATTTTACAGTAGTATAAATTTTTAAACTATCAATGTAAAATTTTGTACAGTTTAATGAAAGTTACAACTAGTAGAGGGAAGCCTTATTCAAGGATCCAGTATTTTGTAGAAAATGTCCCTAGTAGAAGGATAATAATAAAAAGTAATGATGCTGCATTGTTGTAAAAAAAAATCATAGCTGGTGCAGAAAGCTGAAATTCGCTCACAGTACCATTCCAGAGACCACGTGGCAATACAAGGGAACATAAAACGACTTCTTCATATTTAGTTTTATAATTAGTTTTGCATCATTTTCTTCATGTCATTAATGAAAGACATTAATGACTTAGTGTTTATTTGAAAGTAGATTTCTGCTACAGCTTTATAAACATCCTCTAGCCAATAAACAAATGGTGCTTCTTAGCATGGTGGCCATCAAGGAGTGCTGAGACCTATGCTGATGTGTTTACAGTGTCCAAGAAGGTATTACTATCTAAAGTTTCTATTCAACATTGTCGTGTTGATGTAACGTCAACGTGCAGATTTGACAGCCAATGGAAAGAGGTAAGACAACTTTGAACTGAGTTTTTGCCATGCATTCATACTTGATTCTAACAAATGATTCCAAAGCTTACAATTTCTTTCAAAACTACTTGGAATTACATTCAATTTTTTTGACAAATTTTTATTCTGACATGTATCAATTTCTCTTGAAATTCTGAAGCCTCCCACAATTTGCCTAGATTATGCTTCAAGAAAATATTTTTCTTTCTCTTCTCCTTAGACATTCTTTCAGTTTAAGCATATGAAAAGTAACTTGAATTCTGAAGTTGCATTAGTTCCTATACAAAACAGCAATAGCTGGGGCTCTGATCAATCACTGCAATATATTCTCATAGGAACAATAAGGAATCACAACACAAGACCACATATAAGAATCTTGTTCCCTACCTATTAACGTGAGCAATATCAATTCCCTTACTTCTGTCCCTCCATTTCATATTTCAAACAACACAGGAGATTCAGGAAGTTCTTTCAGTTCTTAGTGGCACTGTTTGTACGCAACTGCTTCTTACAGCAAGCATCAAAACATCTCTCTTCTTACCACTCCAATAAACACAAAATAGTTACTAAAAGGAATATTTGGCTTCGTATAAAAATGACAGTCAAGTGTTACGGAGAGAAAGGAAAGGAAAAATGTCTTACAAGTGTTAGAGCTACCTATCTTCCTAAACGAACAGGACCACAATTAGCAAAGCAGCTAATTTCTGCCATTTTGCTAAATAGCTCAGCAATTACTGGGGAACATAAAAGATTTAGACTGAAAGTGCTGGGCACACATGCCTTTCAGACAGCAACAGCCCCATCGCTATTGTTTCTCCCTAATGGTTTTAAAATTGCTAGGTCAATGCTAACTTCTAATACCACATTTCTGTATCGCTACTGGATTTCCAGAAGAGAAAAGCTGCTTTGAGGCTGGCTAATGTGCAGGAAATGAATATCACTTCTGAGTGTCAGGCTTCTCTATTACAGGAAGTATTACTAATAATGTTATTAATGTATAATTATTTAAACGTAAGCATTGGCGATTCAAAGTAACGAAAATAAGATAGGATAACTAGGCACATTTACATGAGATAAAGTAAGTCAATATTTATATGTCTGTAGCATGACGATGTGGTGTTCAGCAGCACAAACTTCCAGTAAATTTTCAGCCATGGGTAGAGTACAAGAAACTCAAACCAGCATAGTATAAACATTAGAAAGGCATTCAGGGTTAGACGGCTTTCTTTCTGGTTTGAATGTATAACGATACAACTCTATCTGCAAAGTTTATTTCAATTTTGTCAGATTTTCCTCACACACACCACTTCCAGGGCATATTGTTCTAATAATTGTTTCCATTAAACCAATTTAGATACCATATATTTTGGGCACCTGTAAGAAAAGAAGCAAATTAGATTCAGGCACATACTGCGCTTGGCTCTCGGGCTACCTATGGAAATTAAGGCGTATTGAGAAAAGCTATATTCTTTTGAATGCCATTCTCAGTTGTGTGGCTTTGCTAACAAAACCACAGTAGGGAAGATTTGACTTAGCCCCCCCTGAACAGCAGCAACCAAGTGGTCCTTTATCGAACCGAATTTCAGGAACAACACTACAGTATAAATAATTTCTGAGACCACAACACATTTTCTTCCCCTGAAGCATACCTGTAGCTTTTCTTAAAAGGCAAGTTATAATGTTAGAAAGGAAATCAAGTTCAGGTTTTACAATATTATGGATAAGTGACAGAAATATGTACCTGTTTTTTACACACTGTAAACTGCTTAACTCTTTGAAACCATGATCAGATTGTGTCCGGGAATTTTTGCAGTTACTTATTTTTTATTATTCCTTGGTTGTGAGTTTCCAATGTTCTGATTTCATCATCATTTAAAGCAAAATGTGTCTCAAAAAGCTATGGGTTTTATTTCTAAAATGAATTTTGGATAAAACATCATAACCTTGATTTTTTTTTTTACAAAGTGTTATTCCATTTAAGTAATGGGTCTTGTTTCTAAAGTATATTTTTGTTCATTTGGATAGTATGCAAAAGATGAAAAAAACAATCAAGATGGTATCTGGGAAACTCAGAGAAGCTCAAAAACAGTTAAATATAATATCCATGATGTGCAAGTACCTGTATAATTACTTCAAATACCCGGTTATCATCGACTTCTCTGTGATTTGGATATTCAATCATTCTTGAGATTCTGTGAGCCAATAGTTATATTTTTCTCCAGCTAATTTCAGATGATTTTGTTCCTTTTGATCAAAATGTTAAACAGTAGATCAACAGAAACATTTCATGCAAAAACCAAATTAAATACTTGCTAGTGAAACATTTGGTTTGAAAGGAGACTATGAGAGTTTTAGGTTTATGATACCATCATTTATGAGAGGCACCCTTAACAGATTTTTAAGCAAACAGAACAGTATTGTTACCCCTTGGCATTACATTATAAATCAGTTTTTGAGGATCAAGTTAAGAATAATCATGCAAAATTGTGATTTTTGCCTGTTGACTGCAGGATTTCCCTTCTCAAAACACTTGCTACCCAAGCGTTTATCCTTGGCCTTTATGTGACCGACATTTTTAGATGCTTTGTGCATCTGAAATCGAGGTGTATGACCCTGTGTGCCTGGCATCGTTATGGTTGTCCATTTTTATCATCCTGATTCCATCATGGTGAACTTCTGTCTTGAAAAGAATATGAGCATGCATGATGGGAGCTCTGAAGATGACCCGATTTACAGCAAGGAAAGCAGTTGAAAAAGAGAAAAGCAGAGCAAGGACAAAGACAGTAGCAGCGGGAATAGGGAGAAAGGTGCAAACTTGGAGATATTTAGGTTACATGTTCCCGTGGAAATTGATGATAAATTAGCCGTATTGAGCAGGCAGTGAGAGGGAAAGACAAGAACGAGCTACTTCTTCCTTTCCAGTCAGTGTTGTAACGGAAATGACAGTTCAACATACTGCCTTACACTTGGATGAAAAAGACTGTTCTTGGAGAATGGAGGGTTCATTTTCATTTTCTGGGACGTCGAAGAGATTTTAAAGTAGAAATTTATACTAGAATGTCCTTTAGTTCTGGATGACATCACCCTGAAATATAATTAAAAGAATCCCTTTTTCAGATATGGTACCAGAAGGAGATGAAGAACATGGAACCAACCTAAAATATAACTTAATATGGGGAATTTGGAGAATCACAAGAGCCCTGGAAAACAGCAACTGTAATGGGCAAGCACAGTGTATCCTTCTGATCTATAAATTACACCAAACACAGCAAACGAGACATAAACAAACAAAAGACAGCTGAGTCAGTTACATCTTGGATTTAAAATGCCAATCTGATGAAAGCAAAAATTTGAGTGGTGCTGCCCAAGAGTTGGTAGGGGTTGAAAATGAGCGACAATGGCAGAAGCATGCTGTCCCGGTGTTGATAAATATTAAGCCTAACATGCAGTGTCATGTCTAACACTCTATTTTATGTATAAAATTAGCAAAGTGTTAGATCTTTTGTTAGGCTATGATTACAGTAAATAATAAAAATGCTGTTAATCATTAAAATCGCTATTTGAGGAAATAACGAAGTATGTCAATGGGCTCCAGGATGCTATTCATTTCATGGACGTCAGCTTATCAATATCGTAGTGCTTTGAGTGGTGTGTGTTAAAATAATACAGCTCTTTGCACCTCAGGAACACCTCAGTAAACTGATTAGGAATGTGGACGTAGCTTGGAAGTAGGACATTTGTTAGGATGCACAATCTTAGGACAACAAAATGAATAACAACTAAATTGTCTTTAAGAAGAACAATGATCCAGGCAATGACGACATAAAAGACAGTCAACCATAGGACAATGAATAGAAACTGAGGATTGAGGCCCAAAATGTAAATCGTTCATCATTCAGAATTAGATAACATAAGATAAACATAGAAACAAAGAAAAACCACATTAATTTACATGCCTGTTAATATATCTCTTTACTAAATTATTTGACCTTTATTGGATACCTAGCATCCATGAAGTTTGCTATATAGTCATTTATAGACATCTCTGAAAGGGCAAGAAGAAAAAAAATCAGGTTGTTCTATTGGATGTTCAGCTTTCCATTCCTTACACCCCAACTCCATTCCCAAATTGCTCTTTTATGAATTATTGTTATTTCTCCAGTTAAGCATTCAAATGCTTTTGGAAGTTCTAGTACAATCCATGTGATTGCCAAGGTTAACACTGCTTCTCTAGCACAAGGCTGGGATCTGTGCACTGCTGGTTGCAAGCAACAGGATATATTTTATTAAGACAAAAAAATTTCCTTAGATTCATGTGAGGGATGGAAACCAAACAGTTTTACTTACTTATTTGTTGTTATCGAGTCTAGCAGGTACCTAAAATCTTTGAGTCAAAAGAGTCTAAAATGTATCTGTTTCCCAAGGCAAAGTTAAAAGTTTGGCTTTCATCATTCTGTTATTTGTTGCTGATGTAGGTATATAATATCAAACATTTACTGATATAAATCTTAGAATGTATTCGCTTTTAATAATCATTTGATAGCCTCTTTTACTATTTATTAAAAACAAAAGTAAATGTGCTGATCAATGAGATTTTTACAGAAATAAGTTAAAGTTTTGCCAATTGTTTGTTTATTCAAGCTATGGAATATCTTTAATGATTTCAGAAGGGATCAATATTTTAATTTTAGGATCAGTCTTACCTATAGGCCCTTTACATTAACTACATAGCACACTATGACAGAAATACATGTAGATTCATCATAGGCATGGTTAGAGACTCTGTCCTAATCACAAGCCAAAATTCAGCAACTATTTTTTTAAAGAAATTTAAGTCATAAATTCATTTGACAACTTTTAAAGTCCAACACTTAATACAATAGAATCTAAAGACATACTTACATATTGAGGACTAAGAGGAGAATTTTCAATTATTGGTTGATAATTTAATTATCAATCATCTTCATACATGATTAAAATATATTGTTTTCATGGATACTCCTATTACCTTTCCCACTATACACTCCTTCCTGGTAACAGCAACCTCTTCACAATTTCTCCGCCTCCTATTCCCTCCTTCTGTTCTTGTGGTATGTGTGTGTGTGCATGTGCGTGTGTATGCATGCTCGAGCATGCACATGTGGGTATGCACATGCAGTGTGTGTTCATATAGGTCTTGAGCAGGTAGTCACAGGTACAATGTCTATGTTGTATATAAAAGACAACATTGTATGCCCTTCTCTTCTTCCACTCCTTCTTCTGGATAGTCTTAGGGATTGGAGGTCATGAAAGAGTACTCAATAGTTATCCATTCTCAGAACTTTGAACATTCAAAAGATTTTGTCTTAACCATTGCTAACTGTAGAAAAGAGGTTTCTCACAATTGTTGGAAGGAAGGAAGGAAGGAAGGAAGGAAGGAAGGAAGGAAGGAAGGAAGGAAGGAAGGAAGGAAGGAAGGAAGGAAGGAAGGAAGGAAGGAAGGAAGGAGATTCTAGGCCAGAGAAATGGCTAAAGTTTAGAAGAAAAACCTAGGCAAGATGGACAAATACCTGGACATTTCGATAGTGTTTTGAAACTTATCTGTTAAGCACTGAGAATAAAATATTTACCCTAGAGCTTACTCGGAGTACAAAGTCTATTATGAACCAAACCTTTTGCAACCAGGGAATGAAAATTGATCTGAGATGTATACTGATAATCCTAACAATAAAATAATAACTTTAGAAAAAAGTAATGTATTGTATTATTTACATTGTAGATATTGAGGATATTAGTGTTTTAGATTGTATATTTAATACAGAAAAACAATAATAGGCACCTTTCTGAAATGTTCCTAAGCAATTTCTTTGGCAAGTAGCACACTGAAACCTGTCATTCATCCTCGCCTAAGGGGCAAAAGATTGCTTAACAAGTGAGGTTATTTCCTTGAAGCAGGATGGGAGGGTACTAACCCAGCTAGCTCCCTTGGCTTGTACTGTGTTTTACTCACAGGGCTGAGATTGCCCTTAGCAATTATTTTAGAATATGGGCTATGGACCAAGTAAATGAGAATCACCAGGGATGAGTTTTAAAATTGCATGCTCCTGTGCCCACTGCAGGCCTGAGGATGTAAATTGTTAATAATATTTCTACATGAAAGTTTAAGAAATGGGACCACGCTGTGGAGCAACTTCTCACCGCTCGTTGAAGCAGCCAATAATTGTTATTTTTATCCCAAACTGTAGATTTTGTATGTTCTGCACTGCCAAGAGTTGAGAAGCGGATTTAAACTATGGTTAGGAAGGTTCCTTAATTCTCATGGAAGGATGCGATTATTTAAAAGCTGCCTTCAGGCAGAGTATTATAAAAGCAAGTGGAGCTTGTTCCTCTCAAATCTAAGCCCTGGACTTAACAAGTAAGTGAGAAGGAGAGACATATTCTAGAGCGCTGTGGGAATATTACTTTAACTATATAAACGTGTGTTACCTTAGTTTATACTGTATTTGTTTAATTAAGTAAAGATGTCTTGCATTTGTTCATGATGTATTTGTTTAATTTTGTAAAGACGTATTTACCTTGCCCATCTACGGCACCTGATTGGTCTAATAAGCTGAATGCCCAATAGCTAGGCATTAAAGGGATAGGTGGGGCTGGCAGTTAGATCAAGGAAGAGGAGCAATCTAGGCTCAAAGAACAAGAAAGAAGAGAGAGTGAGGGAGAAAGGGAGGGGGATGCCTGAGGACAGAAGCCAGGATGCTGCCAGCCAGACAGCAAGGAAATAGAAACTTAAGATATACAGAATGAAAGAAAGGTAAAAATCCCGGAGTCAAAATCTAGATAAAGGGAAACATTAAAATAAGAGTTAAGACCAAACATTGATAAGCAATAACAAGTTTCTGTGTCATGATTTGGGAGCTGGTTGGTGGCTATGCCAGAACCTTGTAATACTTTTGGAAGCACAAGAAGAAACAAGGACAAAATTGCAAGATCATCTGCAAGATCATCAGAAAAACCAGAGACAGCTATGGCACCACGGGCTTCCCTGTCCGTGAGTTGAAAGCCCTGTCACCACAAGTGTGGGAGAAGCAGCCTGGGAACTTTGCATCTGTGCTCCGTAGCTCATTCACAGTGACTAGGAGCATCAGTCCTGGCACTAAATCCCCCATGCCTTCTACCCATGCATAGAAAGTTCTTATGAACTTCCTGTAATTTACCATAGTTCTGACTCCTGATAAAAAACGTCTTACATGGATTTTACTGCTAAAAGACAGTTACTCATTTTGTTGGTTTTCCCAAAGGGATACTCTTCCTTGCCACTGATAGTGTCCATTGAAACTTCTTTTCTCAAACTGTTTAAGCATTTCCAAAAATGTATGGACACTTTTTTTTCCTCAGAATATTTCAAGTAGTTCCAAAAATAATCAGATGATAGATTAGGTAATTATTCTCTAGCCTGCTAAAATCCGTGTGTGTGATTATTACCTCCAAACACTGCTTCCAGAAGCAAGCAGTGAAATAGAAAGCCACATTAATAAGTATTCATTTTCTTTTCCATTATAGACAGAGTAACTTAAATTAGTAGATGAAATCTGCGATCAGAGAAATTGTATATTTAATACAATATAGTTACCCTGTCATTTTAACAAGTAAAAGCACTGTAATGTTATTTTTTCCTTTGTAAAATGGAATATTTAATGTTACACTGCTTGAGTCTTTTTTTCCGCTTAGAATGATGTACCCATTCCCTTAAAACCTGGTACAAAACGAAATATTACAGCAGACATAAGTTAATCATATGCACAACTCTTAACCAATAATAGCTCTCACATCTTCTAATATATGCTGTCATATGTTGTGAGGTTTATTTATTCTTTGAAACTTTCATAAATGTACACTGCATATATTATATTCATAACTCCAAATACCAGGTCTTCCTAAGATCCCCATCCCATCTCTCATCCAACTAAATGTCTTCCTCTTACAATTTTCATTTTCAAGTTTGGTTACTTAAATCTCACTGAATCCAATTAGTATGTAAAGGGAAAATGGCTTTTCATCTTTCCCAGAAGGTGGGAATTACAATGAACTCATCTTCCTGGGGGCCATAGAAGCCTTACTTCTTTAAGTGTGCTAAAAGTTACCAAAGGCTCCATTCACTTGGGAAAACCAGATACTATGTTATTTAAAATGTTATTTCTTATTGACAAATTCATTCCCACTTCCTCATTAATTGCTGTTGTTAGATGTATATATACAAACTTTATTTTGCATTGACCCATTTAGGAATAATCATGGATAAACGATAAAAAAAAGCCATTCAACTCTATCTAGACATGTCATTTATGTGGAATAATATAAAACAAAGCTGGCATAAAAGTTATTTTGGTAAAACTCATATTCTATGATCTCCAAAGAGCATTACAGAAAGCCAATACTAACATCTCCATCTCCACCTCTTCTGTTAAAATAAACACTTGGTTAGAATCTTCTCATGAATTTTAGAGGAACTGTGCAGGACCTAAGAAAAATCCTAGGCTGCTTGCTTCAGGCCCTGCCTCACTGATACCTGCTCACTAGGGCAAACTCGCAATGCTCAGGATTCTAGTTTGCTCAGGAGACTCCACCCTGGCTTCTGGAGCACATTGAGCCTACAATTATTCTTTGTAGGGATGCTTGGAGCTTCTTACTTTTGGTAATCTCACTGAGATTTACTGCCTGGATTGTCAGTTTTTGCATGAGCACACTTATCAGTTCTTCACCTGCGGGGTAGTTTGATTGAAAATGGCCACAATAAACTAATAGGGAGAGAAACAGAAGGTAACCGTCTGAGGTTCTTAAACTGAAAGATGAGGCAATTCCTTTTTTAGAAGAATGGCTTGTGTTTTACAGTTTTCCTATGACTGTGTATTAAATATCCCTTTATGCACCACTTCAATAAATTAGGTAAGATATTTTAGGAAGATAAGAAAATAATATGGGCTCCTGTTTCTGTCATCATAGTTAAAAAGTCACTGTGGTATCTAAAATAGCTAGGCTAATAATAAAATGATGAACAGTTATTGGACTTCCATATGTGATTTTTTGAAGTTCAAAAACAGCAATGACAATAATAAAACTATATATAGCATTAGCTGCCATTCTTATACCTAAATCAGTTTCTAATTTGGTCTCTAATTGAAGTTAATTGCTTTTAATTTTCCTCTCAGTGCAAACATATTTGTCAAGCATTATTCATTCATAACTATGCATAAATAACCAAAGCCATGAAGAACTATTTATCACCAAACAATCATAACATTAATTTGTACCTTATAAATTGCTAACAATAAAATCTACTGTCTTATACGGAATACTTTTCTTGATTATATTCTCGATTATCCAGACTCATACTACTACTGTTTAGAAAATAATCAAAACAAATATTAAAACCAATAAATCATTTCATTGTGAAAATATCAAGTTATAATATTTCAGTTAATATTTCTTAAAATTTATAATAGAATCACTACATAGCACAGAATAATTTGAAGTTCATGATAAAATTACAAACTGTTAGTCTCAAGACTCATTC
>NW_026067986.1:5588634-5593587 GCF_014885135.2 Alexandromys fortis | reverse complement strand
CAAGGAGCCAATAACCATTAGACAGAATGAAAAGAACTCCCAAATTCCTCTTTATACTGAAAAAAAAAGTATTATGTTAGTTGCTTCAAGCAATAGATAGAATTTTTCATTCTGTAATTGAGCCTCTTAGGTCCAGTGTTCCCTTAGTAGCTAGCTAATCTAGCTAAACCATTATGTTATGAATTGCTTTTCAGAATTAAATAATTTTATTCATTTATTTATTTATTTTCTATCTTATGTTTTGTGATCCAGTGAGATAAATGACAAAGATCACCAGAAATTATTACTGTAACTATTACGCATTTTACATATTTATACATTTATCTTTTGATAAATGGTAATTATAGCCTCTCATTATATCATGGGTTTGTTTCCATGTGTGTGTGTGTGTGTGCATGTACAAATACAAGCATGTGCCTGTGCACACATATGCATGGATTCATGTATGTGGCACAGGTGGAGAAAGCACATGAAGTCTAGTGTCTTCTCAGCCTCTTGTCTTATTTTTGACACATTTTGTCACTTACTTAAACCTTAGCTCACTGAAAAAGTTAGACTGGCTGGAACGTCAGCCCCAGGGAGTTCTTCATGCTCTCCCACACCCATGTTGAGATTACAGAGTCAATTGTACATGACTGCTGATATACAAGCTCCCGGACTGAACTCAGGTTACATGTTTGATGGATAAGCACTTACTGACTTAGCCACCTCTGCACTCCTAACTTTTCCTTTTTGTGTCATATTGTCCTACTGTGAACAGAGACGTTTAAAAAATAATCTATAATGTTTTTAAGAGGTTCAGATAGGATCTTCTCATTATAATTCATGAAAGCTAATATAAACCGATATTTAAAATATGAATGCATAATCTAGTCTAAAGATCTTATTACCACTACCAGGCGTAAAACTACAAGTCATATTCCAGCATGAGTACTGGATAATAGGCGCCAATCAAGGAAGGTGACGCCTCCAGAAGTTTCCTTATTGTGTAGGATTGTTTAGACTATCCTGTTTTTTTATTTTTTTCCATATGAAGTTGAGTACCGGTCTTATGAGGTCTGTGAAGAATTTTGCTGGGTATTACATTGAATCTGCAGATTGCTTTTGATAAGATTGCCACTTTTACTATGTTAATTCTATCTACCCAATATCATGGGAGATTTCTGATGTGTTCTTCAATCTTTTTTTCATCTAAGACTATCTTAAAACATAGATACTTACATCACTATTCATAACCGTAGCAAAATTACAGTTATGGAGTAGCAATAAAATAATTTTGGGGTTGGGGTCACCACAATATGAGGAATTGTATTAAAGGGTCACAGCATTAGGAAGGTTGAGAACCACTGCTCTAGACATGCATATCTATAAATGTATAAATCCATACATGCCTGCATTGTGGTCAATAATGTTACATTGTCACAAAAATAACAGGCACATTTCTTCGATATAAGCTCATTATTTTGATGAAAGATAGACAAATGAATTCTGCTCCCCATTTTCCACATACATGTTTATCTCAAAATATACTAGTACCTTTGTGACCCTAAATGTAGCTAAGCTTCATAGAACCAATAAATTAGTCCTGCCCTCTACAGCGCCGGCTGTCAGAAAGTGGAGGCCCTCATTTCCGGAGACCAGCTGATTCCTGGCTTGTTGTCTGACTTTCACTAGAAGCTATAAATAGTGACGTTTTGTCCTCCATGGCCTGTGGTGTTGCCGTTTGTTCGTGCTCTGACAGAGGCCGAAATCATTGCAGCCAACCATTGTTTATCTATACCCAACCGGCCAAGATGACATCGAGCCAACAGTCACCTGCAGCCGTACAATAGATTGTCGGCACAATTCATTTGTCCATGTAGCTTTTCTTCTTCCTACAAATGCCATTTATTTTTAGGAAACTAGTGTCAGAGTTTGAACAGGACAATCACACACGATGCCTGGTGACTCGTTAACCACCTGCTTTCCATTTCTAATAGTGAAAGACAAAATTTTAGAGGTAACCAGCCATGAGGGACTCTGCTTCCAGCTCAGAGATAAATTCTCATTAGAGAAGTCTATCCTCGCAGTTGATCCCTCTCACCAATGATTGCTTCAGCCATTGCTAAGTGACAAGACCCCAATCAATGAGATGAAAGACATGCCCTGCCGGGTGCTTCCAGAAAGGTTTTCAGACAAAAAAAAAAAAAAAAAAAAAGCTCACACACTGGAAGATAGAGTTTATTTTCCTACAATGAGTGCTTTATGTTTATAGCACCAACAAATCATGCCAGAAGCCGCGACAAGGATTTTAGTACTTTAGAGAGAAGCTGACTTGTGTTTGCCGAGAATGGCATGCCGATCTTAGATTTGAGGTAAAAATAGTTCAGTCAGCAAATCAGTCACCTAGGACTGGCACGCAAGTCAGGTAGAACACTGGCCTAGGATATGCGAAGACACAGATCTGATGAGCCGCGGGACAAAACAGGAATAGCAAGAAGGAAGAAGAGGGGGAGCAGGAAGAAATAGAAAAAGAGGAGGGTGAGAGGAGGAGGAAAAGAAGAAGCTCGTCACTTTACCTCAAGATTTCATTGAAGGACGATAGTAAATTATCCTTGTAACATAAAGGGAGTTAGTTCCAGACAATTTGTTAATTGGTTTCTATTTTATCTTCTTTTATTTATCAGGATTCCTTATGAGTGAATTAAACATCACTACTATGCAGATATTTTGGTGGAAGTATTATTTCATGAGAATAATCTGGGAGAGTAAATGCCTTTGAGGGGGTTGTTTGTTTGTTTGAGACAGGGTTTTTTTTTATGCAGCATATGTAACAGTCCTGGATGTCCTGGAACTAGCTTTGTACACGAGGCTGTCCTTGAACTCATGGAGATCCGCTTGCCTTTCCCTCCCAAGTGCTGGGATTAAAGGCGTGCATCACCATCACCCAATTAGGAGAGTAAATTAGTGTATACAATATTTAATAGTCCAATGACACCCTCTTTACTATGTTAAGCATTGGAGTTTTTATGCGTTCCCCTGGAAAAATGAATGTTGAATGGAAAGAAGTAGCGTGAAAAATGCCTTGTGAACCTACTCTGTACAATGTTACTTGCACGTCTGTTTTCAGGGCTGAGCTTTGGGTATTGCATAACCAATTTTATATTCTGTCCTGAACAAGACTATTTCTCCCACACTACACTCCTAAGTTTCTTATAGCTATTTTTCCAGGGCAGAGGTCTTGTCTCCCTTTCTTCTCCGTGTTATTATGTATATTGGTGTTATCTTTGGTCAGGTCACACTTAGGCAGCCATGTTGGTGAGACTTTATGGGTCTCATCATACGTATATTCCTTATATATGTGTGTGTGTTATATATTAAGGTATACACATGTATGTATACATAAGTATGTATGTGACAATTTTTAAAAGGCCATGAATATGAAGAGAGATATGTATAAGTGAGAACGTTTGACTGGAGGACACAGAAAGGGAGAAATGATCTAATCATGTTATAATTTCAGTTTTTAAAAAAAAAAAAACTAATAAAAGCTTTGGAAAGTCACTTTTTAAATGATTAGGGATATTTGCTATATTTTATATTAAATGGGGTCATATAATCTTTGAAATTTATTTTTCACTCACAAGAAGTTCAGCTTTCATTACCATTTAGATTTTCCTCCTCCTTTTTTTTTTTTTGAGTCCTAAGTTAGTGTGTTCGACTTCACTTGCTGAGTTTTGTGTACTAATCAGCCTACTGTTTACAGCTTCAATCAAGGACTTGCATTTACCAATCATGTTTTTCATTTACATGTAATTATTCTTTATTTTCGACTGATTTTTCTCCATAACTGCTTTTTCTATTTTTATGGATGCAACATCTTCTTATATCTTTGGTAGAAAGATAAAATAGGAATTTTCCAAAAGAGTATTCTGTTTTCCTATATGTACGCTTGTGTGGAAAAGAGAGAATGAGAGAGAGCACATGGCAGAAAAAAGATGGCATTCTCCGAGCTTTTGATCTGGAATGCACTGTTGCAAGAAGGCTGCTTGTTCATCCCAGCTGCCCAGAACTGAAATAATCACACAGAAACTGTAGTAATAAAATCACTGCTTGGCCCATTAGCTCTAACTTGTTATTGGCTAGCTCTTACATCTTAATTTAACCCATCTCTTTTGATCTGTGCATCACCCTGAGGCCATAGCCTACCAGCAAAGTTTCAACATGTCTATCTCCAGTGGTGGATCCAGAGCATCTCTCTGACTCTGCCTTTCTTTCTCCCAGCATACAGCCTACCTTTCCCCGCCTAGTTCTGTTCTTCCCTGCCACAGGCTCAAAGCAGTTCCTAGAGAAGCTAAATAAGAAGGTGAACTCAAAGAAAAACATTTAGTTATCCTCCTGGATATTGGAAGTAGATAAGATTGCCGGGCAAAAATTGGGATCTTAGGGGTGGGGATGAGATGGGGGTAAGGGGAGATGGGGAGACAAAAAGTCCAGCAGACTTTTGCATGAAACAGAAAATTTCAAAGACTGTTCCACCTATATTGGCAGTTTCTCAGTCACTTTCTTCTGTGTCCTGTAGAATGTCTCACAGACTCTTTTATGTAGCAGAAACCCCAAAGAACTATCTCATCTTTAGGCAAGTTCAGCAGTTATTTCTCTGTGGGTCCTGAAAGTCCAGTTCATCTAACAAACTCCATAAGGAGCCTCTTGGATGCCCATCTTCCTCTTGAAGTAGCTTGGTGCTGCCAGGAGCAGACGTGTCTCACTGTCATGAAAAGTCCAAAGTTCTTAAAACATGTAAATGCCATATTCTGAAGTTCTTTGAAAGATCTAAAAAATACTTAATTGAAATATATCTCTATATATCTAGAAAACCTAACTAACATAACTACAAGCTTGACTATTATAGATGATTATCTATTAACCTTTATTACTTAATAATACATTACATTTTAAAATGAACTACTCAAT
>NW_026067986.1:5524337-5586964 GCF_014885135.2 Alexandromys fortis | reverse complement strand
GAAACCACCAAATTCCACAGTCCTGTGTCTGCCATTTGGAATTCAGAGTGGACATTTCTGGATTCTTTGGAGTCCTATGTCGTCCCTGTTTTTAACTTTTAATGTTCGTAGCACGTGAAGTTTCTATGTGAATGCAGTCTACTTCCGGCCTCAGATTTTCTTGGCAGGTAGGCAGTGGTCCTATCGTCTCCAACATCTTCTGAGTTCCACTGTGTCCTGTGTTTGCTTCTGTAGCTACATTCAGTGGCCTCTTACTACCTCCCTGCATGGACTTTGACCTTTCCACTCATGTGTTGACTGCAGTAGCTTTATGGAACCACATCATAAGATTCCACAACACCCTTAATACCGTTTCTTTCAGGACTATACATCCAGCCCTATTTATTCTCTCAACCCTGGGTATATACTAGCTTCCTTGTACTACAGTTTTTCTCGTATTGTGTTTAAGAGAAGCATTTCTCTGACAAATCCTTTGGAGCACAGGAGAAACTCTTCAGTGGCAATCTCTGCTTTGCATAGGCTCCTGGCTTTCAAACAGGTTATACTATTTTCTTGGTCAAAGTGATGGCATACTTTTATTTTTCATATGCTACAGACGTTTTTATTAGTCAACTCTTTTATTTGACATTGAAAATTAAATATGCCTACTGCCTATAGCAGTGATGCTTCTTTAGGAGTTATCTCTATTTTTCAGCAACCTATGTCGTGGTATGTTTTTTTCTACTGCTTGAGTTCTAATGCCTGTCTTAGTTTCAATACACCATAATTTTGAACGTATTTGGAAAATATATGGTTATTATTTCTTTCAATCACTTGCTTCTTTACTTGCCATTTTAGAGTTGGCGAGAGACTTGACTCTAGAGGTGTTCCCAGGTGTCCATGGAGATGTCCCCAGCTAGATCCTTGGGCAGCTGAGGAGAGGGAGCCTGAAATGGCCCCATCCTATAGCCATACTGATGAATATCTTGCGTATCACCATAGAACCTTCATCTGGCAATGGATTAAGCTAGAGACAGAGACCCACGTTGGAACACTGGACTGAGCTCCTGAGGTCCCAATGAGGAGCAGAAGAAGGGAGAACATGAACAAGAAAGTTAGAACCGCAAAGGGTGCGCCCACCCACTGAGACGGTGGGGCTGATCTAATGGGAGCTCACCAAGGCCAGCTGGATGATGGAGCATGACCAAACCAAACTCCCTGAACATGGCTGACAAGGAGGGCTGACTGAGAAGCCAAGGACAATGGCACTGGGTTTTGATCCTACTGCATGTAATGACTTTGTGGGAGCCTAGTCTGTTTGGATGCTCACCTTCCTAGACCTGGATGGAGGGGTGAGGACCTTGGACTTTCCACAGGGCAGGGAACCCCAACAGTTTTTTGGACTGGAGAGGGAGGGGAAGGCAGATAGGGGGAGTGGGAGGGAAATGGGAGGAGGGGAGGAGGTGGAAATTTTTAATTAAATAAATAAAAAAGAGCTCCTCTAAACTCCACATGTACGCATATATTTGTGTATCAAAACACTAATAAAAATTGAAATTAAAATTATCAGGCAATATGGAGATTTTGAATGACTTAATGTGATGTTTCATAAATTAATCAGTATGAAAATTTTAGCTTCCTTGCTAATGGGGAAAAAAATTTACTGATTCTACACAAGACCTTTTACTATTTTGGGGAAAACACATTGCGCTGGAGTCATTTTGTTTTGTTTTGTAAACTTGCTCTGCATGGTACAACTATTTCATCAGAAAAAAAATAGAACAAAGTGAGTTCAGCAATTTGAGAATACTTTTTCAGTTTTTATGATCCCTCATAGAGAAAGAATCAGGACTGACCTGCCCCTCAGTTCCTGATGGAAGGGTGCTGTGTCAGACTGCCCCAAACATTAAAGACAACATGTGCAAAGGTGAAAAATACACTTTCTGCCAGCATGCTGTTCTCTAGGACAGAATACATCTGAAGGGAGGGGGACAGCTCGGCCCTGAAAGCTTCCCATATTTTTATGTCTATGCTTGTCTCTTCCTGTTCCAATGCTCCACAATTCTGGAGGTGAGCAATACAGAGTACATTACAGAGCCTTGGATTCCAGATAATTGTCTTACTCGCAATTTAAGTAAAGCAACACAAAACACACACACACGTACATGCACACACAGGGACGCACACACATACGCACATGCACACGCATGCACACGCACACACACAGACACGCACATGCACACGCACACGCATGCACACACGCACACACCTCAGATGACCTAAGTCATATTTCATTATAGTTCAGAACGGCAAAAGTGCTAACTTTGTAGGTTCACAACACCATGCTTCATAGCAAGAAAATCCCTTATTATTTTAAAAGTGCTTTGAAAAATTTTGAGATCACAGCTCAGTGGAATAAAGCAGAAGTCTGTGAAAATTAACGGAAACGAAGCAGATGTGAAAACATTGTAGTTACAACCTTTCTTCCATCAGCATTGCGCCATCTCTTCAGTGAACAAATTAGGCAAACAGACCTCTCTGCTCACAATGCTAACCCCACAAACAGAGCAGAAGCTGTGTACTCCAAGTGCAGCTTTAATTGGTATCAGAAATAAAACTCACTGATGACTTTTTCAAAGATATATAGATGTATGTCTGGAGGAAAGTATTATTAATGTTGTACAGAGTATTAAGGAATGGTAATGTTATATCTTCATGACTGAGACCATGTGGTGTTTAGGATCGCTCTATCCAATAGTTCTCAAAGAGACACAGGCTTGGCGGGACACGTAAGGAGAAACCATCCTGGGAAAATTACAGTTGAGTTTTGTGTAACTCCTTTGAAGTAAACCCATAAACGTTGTGAGTTGAAATATAAGTCCTGAACTCCCAAGTCCCGTTTTTCCCTAAGATAAGAAATCTTAAGTTGTCAAGAGTCAGTGTTGAGTTGAGATGACTTTGGAACCTCGCTGCAGAAATGAGCACAATTTTAGTGTGTCTTTTAGTTCCCTGTGATATATACTACGGACACTGTGGCTACAGTTTCTAAATACGGAACATGGTGCCGTGGCATCATTAAATGTGCTTGCTTTTAGGCTCGCACTCATTACAAGATACATCATCCAGAGGGAAAAAAGCGAACTTGCAAACTTGGTTGATGATAATGAATTACTGGATTTCACAGATGTTTTCACTTTAAGATGGAATATTATGATGGCGCTAAAATGTTCCTTCCCCATTGCTGTCATTTGCATACCATTCCCGGCGATGTTTACACTTTCAAAGTTGGAATGTTTGCGAGCTCATCATAGCCCAGTCCTAATGTTTCTCAGTACATCTGTGGAAAACCAATATCTAGGCAGTTTCCGTCAGCTCAATCATCTCTGATGAGTTTGTACTGTCTTTCAAAATGTTCAGTGAGGATTTTTTTTTTTTTTTTTTTTACCACACGGGACTAAAGATTCTCCTTTATGGATATTCAACTTGGATCTCAAAAGGAAGAAACAAATCAAAATGATGTGTCAACATACATATGGACCTCCCATTCTTCCACGTATTTCAATACCATCATTCTGGTGGACCTATAGCGTATCACAAGGATACCCAAATCATTTTAATTACCGACTCAAAGAGAACCCATGCTTTGTTTGGCAACAATGAAGTCAATTAGACTTCATTCAGCCTCTGAAGCTGGAGAACACCCAACGCGTTGCAGGTGCCTGTAAAGGAAGGCTTGAAGGAATATAATTCAAAATGTAAAATATTTCAGGAAATAAATTTCCATTAAAATTGATGTGGAATTAGAGAGTGCAATGGGGGTAACAAACAATTAGCAGATGGACGTTCTTTTTTTTTTTCTTTCTATACAAGAGTTGTAAAGAAAAAAAATCTGAGCTTTCAGCACAGCAGCGCCCTCTTTTGGCTACCCATTGTCTTGAAAAGGGTGATGATGTTCAAATCACTACGGACTGCTCTGATTCATTAGCTTTCCTTGGAAACGATGTTCAGAGAAGGCCAATTTAGACATTTCATGTCACCTTCTCACCGACACAAGGGATACAAGATCAGAGAAATTTGTTCGATCTACATGCTATTCTTACTTTTGCTTCTTTTTGTTGTTACTAGCATTTATTTTATCATTTTGTTATGGTCATAACAGTTAACACTAGTTACACCCTCTTAATACATATAAGGGAACAATATAATATCCTCTTAAACGTTTTTAACTGAAATAGAATTGCATCATTTCTATCCTGCCTTCTCTCCATCTAGTCCTTCCTAGCTACCATTCTTCTAACCTCTCCTATGTCCATTTCCCCCTCTCCAGTTCACAGCCTCTTTTTCTTTGATTTTATTGCTACATAGAAATACGTATTCATATTTAGTTTATGTATACATGTACATATATGCATGCGAATGCACATGCAAAAATACAGACACACACAGACCCCTGCTGAGTCCATTTCTCTTAGTTAAGAGTTCTAGGACTGACCACTCTGAATTCTAAATCTTCACATTCCATTATAGCCACGTATAAGTGTATCTACCACACCTTCAATGATGTCTCTCTTTATAGCAAATGGAGGCCATCAACAAAACCAGAACTGGAAACAATGCAGAGATCAATAGATGACAGAGATGACAAGTTCATCCCCCAACAGATACATTGGAAAAAGAGTTCTTCCTTCTATCGTTGAGAGAGCATCATGAAAGAGAGAGCGTGAATATTGGAAAGCCAGAAGAATACCAGGATTCTGATGTTTAAGTCTTTCCTAGAAATAGCTGCATGAACATTACTGGAATGACAATAACTTCACTGGACATGGTTCAATTGCTCTGGACTCTAGAGTCAAAACTGGTGAGTTTTGTAGAATCTTTTTTCCTCTTTCTGATAATTGGAAGGACAAACACAGCGTCTTGTGTTTGAGTTCATATTACCTACCAGAAGATTACAGATGTCTTTTATTTTGTTGATAAATTCCTTTTGTAACTAATGCACTAAATACTTGTAGGTCATATAATCATTTTATGTTTGGTTGCCATTTCCCTGTATTGACTGAGAATTGTGTCATTTGTTCATTTTGCATGTGTTACCATGGTGCATTACAATAATTGACTTGCTTGTTTAGCTATTATGGTTCCTTACAAATAAGTCTACCTCCATCTCCCAGGAAATGGCAGTGCACACATTTATTTATTTATTTATTTATTTATTTATTTATTTATTTAGGATTTTTTCAAGACAGGGTTTCTTTGTGGCTTTAGAGCCTGTCCTGGAACTAGCTCTGTAGACCAGGCTGGTCTCGAACCCACAGAGATCCGCCTGCCTCTGCCTCCAGAGTGCTGGGATTAAAGGCATGTGCCACCAGCGCCCGGCCAGTGCACACCTTTAATCACAGCAACTGGGAGGTAGAAGCAGAAGAATCTCTGAGTTTGAGGTCAAACTTATCTACAAAGTAAGTTCCAGGATGGATATGGCTACACAAAGAAATGCTGTCTTGAAAAAAAAAAATACCTGTCTTGGTTATCTAGTATAATGCTTGCATTGGGTTGGATTTAATTTGGACATTTTTGTTGGTGGTTTTTTTAATCTTCATTCAAAAAGGATAATGTTCTGCAAATGTTTTTGTTTTCTTTCTGTGGTTTTCTTGTGCTGTCTAATGTGGCTTTGATGCCAACCTGATATTATTTTTTTACATGAACTTAATTTATTTCCATTAGTTTTTGTTATTTAAAATTTTTATTAGCTTAAGTAGATTGGTGGTCATTCTTAAATCTTGAAATTCAAAACTAAGGTGCTCTTCACTCTTCAGAAGTTATTAACTATTGACTAACTTTTATTTATATTTATGATACTTTTAATACTTTCTATTTTTCTCATTATGATAGGATAAGTTGTATATTTCTAGTATTTTTCTCTTTCCTTCTAAATCAGTTTGCAGATAATATACAATGATCCACAATAAGGGGTTTTATTTTTGTGGCATCATATAAGCCTTGCCTTGTTTTGGATTTTGCTTTGAGGTTCTCTATTTCTCTTGGTAATTTTATGTTTTCAAAAAAAAATCTTCACAAAAGCACTTCTTTATGTTGTTAAATTTTCTATTATTTTCATTCTCTATGTTGCTTGTTTCTGGCTTAGTTTTTACTTCTCTCATATTGATACTTTGGATTTTATTTGCTTTGTTTCTGATTCCTCCAGATAGAAAGTTAGATGTCTCTTATTTGATTGACTTTGATGTGGGACTTTATTCCTTTTAAGCTTTGTTTTATTGCATATTGTTTTTCCTAGTATGTCCTAAGTTTCAGTGTATTGTATTTTCATTTTCTTAACCATTACAGATTTCTCTTAGATATTTATAGGTTCAAAGGTTATTGAAGGAATTAAAGTCAAATTATACTTGAATACTCATCAATACTACATTAAGCATACCTGTGTGGCAAAACTGTGGGACATAGAGAAACACTTAGTTGTTGTAGGAGGTTTCTGTCCTGCCCAGACCACTGAAATAAACACACAGAAACCATATTATTTGCAATAGTTTGGCCAATAGCTTAAGCATATTTCTGGCTAACTCTTGCATCTGAAACTAGTCCATCCCCCTTAATCTGTGTATTGCAACTTGGCTGAGGCTTACTGGGAAAGTTCTGTCCCGAGCATCTGTCCTGCAGGGCTACACGGCTTCTCCCTGACTCTGCCTCCTTTCTCTTAGCATTAAGTTTAGTTTCCCCCACCTAGATCTATTCTACCCTATCACAGGCTCAGTGCAGTTTTTTTTTTAATTAACCAATGGTATTCACAGCATACAGAGGGGGAGTCCCACATCACATAGTATCTTTGTTGAGATTCATCAAAGTCCAAGCATGCATGTTCCTTTACACTTAAGGTAACATGTGGCCACATCATAATATCCAGCTGTATAAACTTACTGAGTTAATGATAAGAGCAAAAATTGGAGTTCTGATACTAAAACTCAGGGGAAAATGAATATAGAGTGTGCAAATAAGTGGATGTGCTATAAATCATAAATTCGTTTTTAGTTGGTGTTTGGTTAGTTGTGTTTTGAAATCTATTTTCATAGATAGATAGATAGATAGATAGATAGATAGATAGATACTTTTATAATCATTTTGTAGGCAAGGATGACTTTAAACTTCTGATCTTCCTCCCTTGATCACTAATGCTGGTATTATAGGTGGGCAGCATTGATTTTACAGTGCTGGGGATAGAGCTCAGAGCATGATGTACACTAGGCAAACACTCTGCTACTTGAGATACATTATCAGCTGCTCATTATTTAAGACAAGCCCAAATTTTGAATCTGGAAAATTGGTGATGTTATAGTATGTCCAGTAGAACCAAAAATCACAATCCTATTTTCTTATGGTATCATAAATATATTAGCTCTAGAATTAAACGTCACACATATTTTGTTGTTTGCTACTCTTTCCCTCAGATATGAGAAATAAAAATGATAGTCACAAATAGCTCAGTCCTTTTCATTTGACATTCCCCTTCATTAGTATATATTAGTATAAATGTGACTACACATTACTAATACACCTATTTACTACAATAGCCATACTAGGATTATTGAATCAATTATAACACTTTCCTCTAGTTGGCAACACTAGCTTCTCCCTTCATCAAAGTCTTCTTTTCCCGTAAGCCCCTGATTCTCCTCTGGTTTATCATTCTTACAATTTTCATGCTCATTTCCTGTGTATTTTTTTTTTTACCATGTAGGAATCCATTCAGCAATTTTTAAGAAATCACTCTTGGAACATTAAATTCTCATTCAAGTTTGCCTCTGCATCCATTTGTCTTTGCATCCATGATACTTTATTATGTTATGATGTCATGCCTCATTTTTCTGACCTGTCACATGAAAATGTGAAGTCCTCAAATTTTGTAAAATTTCACAAAATTGAGTCAGAATAATGCATTTAAAATACTTAGGAATGTTACATTGTTATTGGGAATGTTACATTGTTATTGGGAATGTTACATTGTTATTGGGAATGTTACAATGTCTATTGCTATGGTTGTGTTACTTTGTAATCAGGTTTGTTACAACGTCTATTGTTACAGTTAGTTACATTGTTACTGGGAGTGTTACAATGTCTACTGTTATAGTTTCTTTATGGTTTCGTCTGGAGGGCTCTCTTGTGAAAAGTCTTAAATTCAACTCCTGTTTTCCAAAATCTTGTGGAATTTCTGTAATGTGGGGGGGGGGGGCAAGGAAAAACACCCTGACCTTGACTTGACCTCAGGATTAGGGCTTGAAATCCCACCAATCCCTGAGTTTGTCTCAGAGTCAAACTGCAGATTTTCAAGAATCCCTGAGTGTAGAATCCCACAAACCCCTGAAGTGCCTGGGAATAAAACTCTACTAATTTCTGAGCTCAAAATCCTACTGATCTTTGAGCTTGTGCCAGAATCAGACCACTAAAATCCACCCGTCCAAGCCATCCTGGAAAGCTTGGGGAAATTAGGTTTATTAGTATTTCTACGACCACTGGCATTTTGATGTCCCAGAAAGATATACAGAGGAGAAGCATTAAAATATCATTGTGGAGTGGCAACTCCAGCCTTAGTTTTTACTTGGTCTCCATGTTGTTTAACTTATGGTTGTATGTATATTACTATTTGAGAAGCAATACTAGGGAATAGGGTCTATATCATGCATAGGAATATGTAGTGGCCAAGGAGTAGGGCATTCTTTCAAAATTGCAGGGGTGAGCAGGCTTAACGTGGGATTAAGCAGTTCTGGGATGGAAGTTCTGTGGTTGCAGCTAGTAACACAGGTCTCTACCTGCCTAAATTGGATCATAAGAACGGCCTGCAAAGTTCCTTGTTCGTTCCTCTTACGTTTTAATTCAAATCAGACAAATATTTCCAACACAACTGTTTACTAGGTTTTGGATATTTTATGGAGTCACTCACTCAAGAGAAAAGCTAATCAGGTGAAAGGCTTTGCTTCCAGGAGACCGTTCGGATTTCCCTTCTTCAGGGACAGAGCTTTGCTTCATCCTTTTGATAGTTCAGCATGCTCTGATATAAAGATTGGGTGGATTTTGTTTATAGTCCAGGTCTGCTAGCAAGCTGTCTTCAAATAACTTTGAAGGGATGCCTAATAATTTCCCATCATGTGACTGTAACTGTGGAAACTGAAGGCATTGAAAAATTTTTTCTAGGCCAGAGTTTGTAGCCTTTTGGGGACATGAAGTAGCTTTCTACTCAACCGTCAAATAAATATGCTAGTAAAATTGCCACAGTAAGCATTTCCATTGGAATAATGTCTGCGTCTTGACCCACAGGGACAGCACTGATGTAATCGTGGAAACGTTAGGTTCAATGTCAAGGCCAGGGAAGGTATTGAACCTCTTTCCAGCATGTGCTCTATTTTTATAGTTCCCATCCAGGGAAAAATGTCTCTTTTTTTGTGATTGTGTATCAGAGGTTCTGCTTTAGATATGAATGGCATCCATCAGACACAACTTAATTTAGCTCCAATCATGGTTTGCACTGTGTTTTATGATTTGGCACTACAGTCCTCAATTCATGCTAGAAGTCCGAGGCACTAGGGTTATAGATACGATATGCATCTAATGAATGCTGGTAGAACATGCAGCCAACGACTTTCCAGTTCCCCAGAGCAATAATGCTGAGTAAGCCGATGGTTTAGACATTTGATGACGGTAGCCAGAGAATCATAATTACCGGTGAGTAGGTGTCTGCTGGACGGGGAGTCCTGGATAAAGGTAGATAGGAATTGAATCTGAGACTTCTAAACAATCATCATCATCAAGAACGTTTTCTTTTATCTCTTGGGGAATATTCTACCTAACTGAAGTTAAAACTGGATTTACGAATCATGGTGCAGGTAGATTGGAGGAAGACTGGTAACTGCCAGCCTTATGCTGCCAAAG
Organism: Alexandromys fortis; assembly: GCF_014885135.2. NCBI lineage: Eukaryota > Metazoa > Chordata > Mammalia > Rodentia > Cricetidae > Alexandromys > Alexandromys fortis. The sequence continues at coordinate 5,577,052 of NW_026067986.1, read as the reverse complement.
AGAAAAAAAAATGACATCACAGAAACTGTGCTTTCGTGTCTGAGTGGGGGGTAAATGTTATTATAAGAAGCTTGACTGTAATGAGGGCTTTATCAACCCTCAGCTCACCGTATATCCCCCAGGCACTTGAAGGAGGTAATAGATAGGCTCTTGCGTTTTACAGAGAGCTAATGTACGGGGTTGATCTTGCAGATGGTGAATGAACACGGTACTTCTACAATGATCCATTAAATGGCGTGTCATGCCCACAGTTCCCAGCCTGGGCTCATCTGAAATGTGGCTGTTATTGAAGGTATTGTTGGCAGAATTATGGATCTCTAGCCTAGTTAGGGGTTGTGCAACAAGTTAAGTGTCTATATACTGCACCCCTGTGCAGATGGAGGCAGATGTGCTTTGGGGATATGTTGAATGTGCAACAGAGTAAAGAAAGCCCCGCAGGCCAGGCTCAGGACTGCAGAATGAGAACCAGGTGGTTATAGGCGTTTTTATGATTGATTCATCAGTTTGGGAACTGGGAACTCTAATGTGTGGCACCTGGACCTTTCAACCACGGTGATTGCAGTCAGATGCCTTTCAGCCGTAACTGCGTGGAGTCCAGTCCCAGTCGTCTTCCAATAGCGAACAGCGTGAGTATAACACCATCCTCTGTCCGTTCTCCTCCTGCTCTGTGTTCTAACCATTGTTGCTTGTATTCTCATGAAATTGCTTTTGATCAATGGCACATGCCAAAAAGCATTTGCACGTTGCTATTTCAGCTTCTCATGAAGAAAAAGAATATTATCAACATGCAGTTTCCACATTATTAGAACAAGAAAACGAAATGAAAAAGTCAGCAAGGACGTCGGCAGTTTCTCGGCATCAGACCTGGCACATGGGGTCCTATTGAAAGCTGAATGGAAAAAGCTCCCCTTTTAGGGTATCAATAAAAGACTGATTTTCTTATTTTCTTTCATCCTTCTTTGTGTATTCTTTTTTTAATTTTAAAGATTTCTGCCTCCTCCCTGCCGCCACCTCCCATTTCCCTCCACCTCCCCCTATCAAGTCCCCCTTCCTCGTCAGCCCGAAGAGCAATCAGGGTTCCCTGACCTGTGGGAAGTCCAAGGACCACCCACCTCCATCCAGGTCTAGTAAGGTGAGCATCCAAACTGCCTAGGCTCCCCCAAAGCCAGTATTGCAGTAGGATCAAAAACCCATTGCCATTGTTCTGTGGACTTAGGGAATCCACATACTGAACTGGAAAGCTGAGGGTAGATGGAGGGCCTTGTGACCAGGTGTATTCAATAAACACGTGACTGCATTTCTGGGAGAAGGAAGCTCTTTTGCTCACTGCCTCTATTTTTGCTCTGGGGCTTCTGGCTTCTCTGCTTTCCTGAGTTACTGTCTTTTCACTCTGTCCCTTCACAGTGGAAGATAAAATCAGCCTCCCATTGCTGGGAGTCCCTCTAGAGCATGCGACGCCCATCTATTCTCTCTAATGTTACCTCCAACTCTGTAAGCAGATGCTTCAGTTAAGTTCTTCTCAGTTCAACCCGGTTGCTGCCCTCAGTATTGCCTTAATGCCAGCCTGAATATGTGTATGTGCATGTATAGATGAACTCCTCAGGACTCTGATGACTCATGCAGGATTTACTGTTCCTCGTTGTCACAATAACATGAATTTTTCCAGTGTTTTGTGAAATAATTGTGTATTTACTTTGAAAAGAAAGACACATACGAAAGAAAGAATAAACAATTTCTCTAGGAAGTGAAGAAAAATGCTGCCTTTTTGCAAAGACAGTTATCTGAGCAATCACTTTAGTAAGCTATATTTATCAAAGAAACATTTTTTTTTCATGAAACAATCAGGAATTCCTATAGAGGGTGGAAGAGAACTGGGAATTTGGTCGTGTATCAAGTGTACTTCAGGAGATTATGTAAATGTGATATTTGGAATGTTCCCGAGTGGGAAGAATTTGAAAGACATATTACCAATAATTTAATGAACTATGTTAAAAATTCTAGTTCCATCTCACTTGGTCTGATTATGAAAACAGCAATGAAGCTTTAATATAGTACATTATTGATGAATTGGATAATTTAATCTACTGAAATTCTTTTCATTCTAATATGATAAATGCATCTGGATTTCAAACTAAGTTAGACTAGAATAAAACAGAATAGTGTCTTTATTATCTCCAGAACAGCTATTAACCAGTATTCTGCTTTTGAGGGTCCACAAATTTCATCTATATCTTTAGAATATTCTGAAAGCTATCTTTAATAGCTTAATACTTAGCTTTAAAATTTTATGTTGTAAAGTAGAACATTCTAATTTTGGGAGCTGAAGATACAGTTCTAGAGATCCAGCATTATTTTCTGGCCTGTGAGTGTGCGCAAACTCAGAAACACTCACACCTTTGTTCATGCATTGGTGCATATACACATGCACAATTAAAAATTAAAATATTTTTTTAAAAAAGAGAATGCTAATTTGATCATGTGGGCTTCATATCTAATATCTTGAGACTTATTGATGGTATTTTCATCAGTTCCGTGAAGTTTAAATGCCATGCAGTGATGTATAACTCCTTTTTCCCACAAAAATTTTGCACAATTTTTCCCTTTTAAAACATTTTAAATATTTTGGGTTTATTTTATCATGTTTTTTTTTTTTCCCATCTGGCAGTTCTGGACACACGAATCACGTTGGTGGCAAATGTGTTCTCAGTCATATGGGGGCACCAAGTAGGAATTTCAAGTACACTCACGTGAACTCTTTGCTCGCATATAGAGTATTGTTATTGATACTTAAATAATTATCCTATATTAAAGTTGTATATTTATCATATTTAAGAAATGTTCACAAGGGGGCTAGAGAGATGGCTCAGTGGTTGGGAGCGCTGCCTGCTCTTCCAAAGGTCCTGAGTTCAATTCCCAGCAACCACATGGTGGCTCACAGCCATCTGTAATAGAGTCTGTTTCCCTCTTCTGGCCTGCAAGCATACACACAGACAGAATATTGTATACATAATACATAAATAAATATTTTTTAAAAAGCAATATTCATGAATTCTATGGTTAATGGGCGCATATTTTATAGAGTAAATAAACCATGTCCACAGGAAGTAATATCTTGGGAGTCTTCAGAAGCAGACATGGACAACTTTTAACTTTCTTACACCAGGAATGTCCTGCTGTCCAAAAATTCGAGTTTCCTAGCTTCGCGTGCTTTGCTTTGGTGAATTCATCGAAATGGGGGTAGAATACAGAGTACTTCTGGCTGGAAAGTCTCAGAAATCAACAGCTGGATCGCAGAATTATTGCTATTAAATGATATATATTTCTAGAAGTTAGTATGCTTGGTTTTAGACTCTGCCTCACTCTCTCTAAGGGTCTTCACGGAACTATCCGCAGCAATATTGGTATATGCTTTAATTATTCTGTGGTGGTTTTTAACTATACTTTATGTCTGTATGTCAATGGCAGATGAATGTGTATTTGAATGTAAAAAAAGTACGTATGCATAACAGAACTTTTTTTGTTTCCAAACCAATCTATCAAAAATAAAGCAAACACACAGAGACCTCGATTGTGAATTCAAAGTTACACCGTGCTTTAACTAATGATGGCAACATAGAATAGAATTACAAAATTTGCTTTTCTAAGGTATCTGATGGGCGAAAATATTTGAGTCCTAGAAATAAGATAAAGTAGTTTTTTTTTCCTATGGAGTTTTGTTCTAAAGGTAAATTTTGAGTAAGTGATAAAGAAAGAGGAAGATGAGAAATCAATGTTGTAATTTATCTTTCACAATAACAATCACAGACATAACTAAGTCATTACCAAAGGGAACTAATTTGAAATATCTAATTTTCCAACATGTTAGTTTTGCTAAAATTCTATCAGTTCAGAGGGAATTGTTGACTCTAATCTAGCAACCTATTTAGTATTTAGTATGCATGTGACATATTTCTGAAAACTTAGCTACCTGAATAATGTATTTAATCAAGAAACTTAAAGGCGACGTGAGTTTCAATGTGAACTGATTAGCACAAACATGATCAGCTCCCTGAAATTTAAACCTTAGAGTTAACAGTTTTCATCATGTACCTTTAGTGTTTAGCCTTAAATCCTGGAATGAAACATGAATATAAAAATCTCCAAGACGATATTGGTCTTGCTTTATAATGCTTTCTTCCAACTCTTTAAACAACAGTGAATAATGAGGAAAGATAACAATTATCTTCACATTCAGTAAAATAATGTGAATTTTTATTCTTTAATGAATAAAATCGTCCCGAATAGTTTTTTCTTAAGAAATGAAAGAAGCCCCAATAAATATATAATAACTTCATATGTGAAAATGCTGGCGTGTTTCAACATAACAGCATATTTCTTGAGGGGGGAAGAACTGTGGATTTCTTGTTCCCGAATCTACTGCCTTTCTCGTTCTTAGGAGATTCTCTTTCTTTATTCAGCACTAAAAAGCATTCCTGAAAACTGCCCAGCAGGGCTAGCGTGCATCGTAGGGTGCACCCTGGCTCCTGCGCCCTGATCTATTTCCCAATGTTCACTATCAAGAGACCTAATGCACCCCTCCCTGTGGTCAGGCAGTTCCTCCTCAGTACTTTCTCTTTCAGCGGGATAGCAATCACTTTTGTGTGCTCTGTAGGAAATCGCAGGAAAGTTACTGCCCCATAAATAACCTGGTGGAGAGCCAGGTCTTTCCTCATTTTCCCCGAGGTGCGGCATCTCTTTGTGAGGCTGAGATGCTGTGTCCATTTTCTAGTCAGAAGCACAAACACACGCCGGCAGGTTCCAGGTGCTGCTTGCCTTTCCCACGAGGATTTGTAATTAACTTGTTGTTTCAAACAGTTTTTTGTGGTATGCCTAATCGTGTTTTTCCAGTACTGGGATTTAGACAACCAATAAAAAGAGGAACCAAATCAATGATTCAAGCGACAGTTCTCGTTGCCAAGCAGGTCCACAAATGCTCCCTGTTCAGATAAACAACATAGACAGCCCATTTATAAAGATCTGACAAACACCCTTGTCACTATATGACATATTCCCCGGGGAATGACTGGTAAGAGTCCAAAACACAATCTCCGTCTCCCACTCTTATTGTTCAAACTACAGTGGATTCAACATATTTCGAAATATAGCTGAGTCCCTGCAAATGTTAATCTCTTATGAAGTGGATGTGGATTGGCTACAGATTCTGGCGTGCAAGCCTGCTAGAGCTGTTAACAGAATTTCAGTTCCTTCCGTTCTTTCCAGATTCAGGGACTTGTTACTCAAACCTATCAACAGAACCTTCTGTATACATAGGCCTAGTGAAACTTATTTTTCCCCCTTCAGAATAGTTAAGTCCCAGTTTTAGAATATTTTAGGAATAGTTAGAATAATCTTCTCGTGCATATGATACAAAGATTCTACTTTCAAAAGAATCAAAGACAAAATTCATTAGCCGCTCCATACTAAATAGGTAAAATATCCTACGAATTCTACGTTCTTTGAAATAAAAAGAGAAAGATTTTAGTCTCCTTTCCAGAAATATTATGTACTATGAAAACTCAAGACACCACCATTTTCTTATTAAAATATTTTGTACATCTAATTTGTGTGATACTTTGAAGACAGTATATTTTTTCTGCTTTGCAAATGACCACTACATAGAATTTATATAAAGAAATATTATAAAATATATTCTATAATCATATTAGCAGAAATAATGTTCACAAAGAATAAATCAAAATGTAATTTTTATGAAAGCATACAACACTAAAATCTTTGAAATACCTAAATGTAGCATCCATTTAGCAAGGCACAAGACTTAAAAAATCCTGACTGTTCTATTGCCATAGAATCTAGGAACTAGTTTTCCTAAATTTGAGCTCTCTTTATACTTTCTTCGCATTTGCTTGCCTAGAACTTCTTAGGTTAAACCCTTTAAAAAGTCAGTTCCACTGTGCCAGTGTAGAACTCTGAGGGACGTTATAAAGTGGGACTGGAGTTGGGATTTACTCCGTCCTTTTTCCCCAAGAGTCATTTGACATTGGTTTCCCAGCTTCCTTTCCCAGTGCAGTGGTAGACGATAGTATAAATGAATGGAGCCATGAGAAGGCAAATACAGAGTTACCAATAAAGGGACATGTATAAAAAAATTGCCTTTTTGTCATCAACATCGTAAAAACTTCAATGAGTAGGGCAGAATTTGATCCCTTTCTGGATGATTAGAGACGCAGTCTAGAGGTGACACGTCAAAGGGAGTGTGTTTCTAGGGGGACATCCCTTAGAGGCGATGCAATGCGTGGTTTGGGGAAGAGTGAACAATTCAGATTCGCACAGGGAGCACGTTGAGGAAAAGACAAACCCTGAAAGGGCAGTGCAAGTTAAGTTGAATGTGACTTCAATAAAGAAATAAGACACCACATAAGAGACGGGAAGACTTTTAGATAATAGAGAGATATAGACGTTGTGTTACTGGATTATCAGATGTAGAGAAAAGCTTCTGAAGGGCAGCCTGTTGGATGTGGTATCACGGCCACAGCCACAAGATTTGTGGAAGACATTATTAAGAGAAAATAGCATCAAGACAGGTGTTGATAGTGAGACTATTTCTTCCCCATTCCTGATGCTTCTTCCCCTGTGGCGGTGGCCCATTTCTATCTCTTTACATTGTCTCACCAGGTATTTTAGAGTTGATCCAATTGATACATTAAAAAGAGCATTTCACTCGAGTCTGTTTCTCTACATTTCTCTCCCGGTAGGTGTTCTCCCTTGATCTTCCCTCAGGGGTCCTCTTGGATAGAGCTCCTTCATCACAACCTTGTCCCAGTACTTTCTTGTGTAGTTCTTTAGCTGTGTCAAATTCTTGGCTTCAGATACCAGCCTCATTTGACTGAAATGTGAACTTCACTATCCAATGTTGTTTTTACTGGTAAGTTGATTTTTCCCCCCGCACATTTTGTTTGGGTTCCTGTCTAACATTCAACTCTCGAGAAGATGAAGAAAAGGATATTTCCTGAGCCAGGTGGCAGACTGAGACATCAGAGTGATAAGAGAATAATCTCTCCAAGTTGGAAAATTGAGACACATACATTATGGAATGTAGAAATGTTGGACAGGACTTAATTACTAAGGGGTTTCACTGACCAGTCACATGTGAAATTGGACATGGCTGTGGCTTTGAGAATACACTCCAGAAGGATACTTGATTAGGCAAGAAAAGAAAGTTCAGTCTAAAAAAAAAAATCACAGAAAATGCCATATAATTGCAGCTATTGGTCTATGATTTGAAGAAGTGATTAAATAGATTTTTCACTTGTTAACAAATATGTCTTCACTTCATTTGAGAAAAGCGTCTTGGTTAGGACTTGTGATTTTTAATCAGGCAATAAAAAATTACCTTGTCCACCTAAATGAAATGTTTCCAAAACAAGTTAATCACATTTGCATTCCAACATTAGCTTGCTTCTTAATTGTGCATCTAATCAACTGCAAATGCACTTTACCAAAGAAAATTTCCACTCCTGCCATAGATGGTATACTCGAAAAATCTAGATGAGTCTGCTAATTAGGTTATCAAAATTTTGTTTGAGTTAAATTTTTTCTGTTTCAGAAGAAAACAGAAAGAGAAAAAAAATGAAGAAGGAGCATACAGAATCAAATAAAAGTATCACATATTTCTTATTTACTTTTGTTTTGGAAAATAGCCTAGACAAAATTACAACACGAGTTTTTCTTCGCTTGAACTACAACAGGCAATAATATTCCTTAGAGCGGCTAAGACTACAACTAAAAGAAATATTTGGGGTTTTCATAGCAGGAGGTAAGGGTATAGTGCTTCTTGTTGGTTTAAAAGGACCATCATGCCATAGAAAAATGGTTATGAATTCGGTATTGAAGAGATAAGATGTTAACAATACACTAATTTTCCTGGAGTGTCATGTAATTGTGGTTTAAATAAATCAAATAAGCATTGCCATGTGTAAGAGTTTTACTTTGTATCACCAGTCAGCTCCCAAAGAACCACACAGAGACATACTTTTAAACAAGAAATCTTGACTAATAGCTCAGGCTTGTTTCTAACTCAACAGATATAAGAAAATTGAAATAACTCCCTGCATCCTATCAGACTGCCACAGATTAACGTTAGATATCAACAACAACAGAAAGCTTACAAACTTATGGAAACTTAACAACTCTCTACTGAATAAAAAAAATTGACCAAGACAGACAGACAGAAAGGAGGGAGGGAGGGAGGGAGGGAGGGANAAGAAAGAAAGAAAGAAAGAAAGAAAGAAAGAAAGAAAGAAAGAAAGAAAGAAAGAAAGAAAGACGTCTCAGCTGGCCATCTTTTAGAGACAGGCAAGTCTTCCAATGGTAGGAATGGTTTGTATTCAATTGAGTTGGTGGCCGATGGGGCTCCATTGAGATCTCCAAACAACCCAAATTGATGCTAAGACAAGGGGTTGCTCTCTGCAAATTGACACTGGGGCCCCATTGCTGAGGACTCTACCTATACAGTATATGTCACTAAACTTACAGAGGTTGAACTGGTATCTGTATGGAACCCTCACCCCTACATTCCAGTCTCTAGTGCAGGAAGGTACTTTACAGGCTACTCAAAAAGAAACTTAGACCCCAACCTGGCCACAAAAAAAATCTTCGGCCAACCAGCTGTCCTGCCTGTAAAATGTATTGTGACAATGGAGGCAAAGAACTGTGGACATGGCCAACCAGTGTCTGACTAACTTGAGGGCCACTCCACAGAAGGAGTCCAGGCCCAAAACGTCCTTGGTAACCAGCGACTGGAGACTCGGTAGACCAGAGATGTAAGGAAAAATCTAACACAACGGGTCTTAAAAAGACAAAAAAAAAAAAAAAATCAACGAAATGATTCCTAATAATATTCTGTTCCACTCATAGACTGGTAGCTTGTGCAGTTATCATCAGAGAGGCTTCTCTGACAGCAGATAGAAGCAGATACAGAGGCCTGGAGACAGACATTATATAGAGGGTGGGCCTAAACTGGACATCTCCACTGGGTCCTTTACCTTGGTGCTCAGGTAATCCCACGAGAAGGGGCTGAAAGATTGTAGGTGTCAGAGAGGATGAGGGGCACATGGAAAACAAGGTGCCCATAATCAACTAAGCAAACTATATATGAGCTCCCAGAAATGGAAACTTCAAGCCTGGCGCCGGTAGGGGTCTACATCAGGTCCTCTGCGTATATGTTATGGCTTTAAATCCTTCTCCCACACCCACGCCTTTGCTTTTTCTCTCTGTCTGTGAGATCCACTGGTTTAACCAGGATCATCTGTATAACAATGCATTAGGGATATCCTGAGTAGCCTGTGGGTTGCCTCAGATTATACACAGCAGAAGACAATAACTGTTCCTCACCAAGAATCCATCCGTAGTCAATAATACTACTTGTAGGCAATGGTGAATGAAAAAAAATTAAAAGTAGAAATGAAAGCAGTCAACAAGACTAATTGGAAGGAACACAAACACTGCATGTTTTCTCTCCCGAGCAGATCTAAAATCCAGTGTCTGTCTGTCTCTGTGTGTGTGTGTGTGTGTCACACACAATGATTTTTTTCAGACAAAATGCATCATCAAGAGCAACGTAAAAAAGTTTGTCTTCTTATCTTTCCTGTTGAAACACAGCTGCTATCCCAAACACAACTATAACAGCTATATGCTTAGGTTAGCATACACTTCTCTAACTGTTATCCTAAACTGTATGAAAGTACTGTGTCTTTTCTGGTTCACCCAGGGGAGGTTCAAGTAGAGCGCAGACTGATACTGTAAACTTCTGCTTATGATTCTGTGAGCTCCATCATAACTGACATATAAACATTAAAGACATTTTGATTATTCAGAGATCCTCTTCTATCTTTTGTCAGAGAGTAAATACATATAATTTTTGCTGGGATTTAAGCAATAACCAAGAGGAAAAATGCCTGCTCTTTTCTCTTATTCTTTTCCTATGTCTTTGGTAGGAGTTTGTACTATAATTTGGGCAATTTGCATATGCTTTCTTTTTTTTTTTCTCCATCTCCTGTTTTTCCGAGCACTATTTCCTTTGATTGAAGACTTGCTATGACAGAAGATAATGGAGCTTTCGGCACTCAGTGGGGCGTCTGTCACTGCTGACTTCAGCTGCTGCCTTTGTTTTTCCTTCCCTTGTACTCCTCTGATTTTCTCTGGCACTGTGAGAAACAATTAGAAAACCCATGAGCCATTATAAAGTGCTATGTGACCCAATGGTTATTTTTAAATATCTTTCAATCTTCGAGATTTCTTTGTTTATTCTTAGCAATGGTAAATTACTTCGTTATTTTCCATTTACTCTGCAGCAGAAGGTGGCTAGATTGCTTTCCGCCTTGGGGGAAGCAATCTCAGATTGTGCACAATTTGTATTACTTCTCATATTGGCCCTCATCACATCAATCAAAATCTTCCCACATCTTGTCTCTACTTCATGAAGTTTTCTTTCACTGACCTTGCTGAAGTCTCTTGTTAATTTTCTTCCTTGGGCTTCACAACCCTTTGAAAGGATATGCTGGCAGACATAACTGGTCTTCTCTAATACAAAATTACTTTTATTTTTTTAACTTCCTTTCATAATGAGGACAATAGTTTTAGACCCACTTGCATATAAATCAAGCATCAAAAACTAATCACATGGATAAACATAGAACATGGTATTTGTCACATTGGATTATGAGAACATTACTGACAATTCCCCATAATGTTTGTCTTCCTACTGTGGCAACTAGGGAGCATGAATACAGAAAGTGTGTACTTCATCAGCCTGTGTGAACTTGAGACTCCTGAAACACTACACAAACATACCTATCCTTCTATAGTACAGTGGGAGTTACGTAAGCAAGTCTTTGTCTTGCATTTGTTAGGCTGCTTAACTTGCAGTAGAATCATATCATACATAGTTATGACAAAAATTAAGTGCTCGCAGTAATTGTTCTATGCACGTATCTCCAAATGAAATTTTTAGATTAAGGTGGCTAGAATGAGTCAAAGAGGTATAGTTATCAGTATGATTTAGATGAAGAGACAGTAGTACAATCTGGAAGGTTATGTTGAATAAATTGTTTAATATGTGTCATTCATTGTTTTCAGGTTTAAAATGAAGAATATTATTATCAACATTCAATATGGAAGTGAGGAGTAAACAATGAAGCAGAAGTTAAGGAAGCACAATGCCTTCTTGAATGTTGAATTCATTGTTCTTAAAATCTTGACTCCTGAAGCTCTACCAATTGAGTTCAATTTTTCATTGCATGTACAATTTTGGCCATATTTTGATTATCTTTTGCTTTATGTAAATGTTGAATAAAACACAAACTACACATGTATAGGTGTGTGCTGGTTATGTAGGTATTTGTATTGACATGCATACAAGGACAAATGTATTTGACCAGCAGTATATCAGTCCTGTTTTGAAATGAATGACTTTTTTTGTTTTTTTGGCCGGACTTGATTAGTCACCGTTTTGTCATCTGCGAAAAAGAGGGCTTGGCAGAATCAGATCAAAAAGCATAAAGGGAAGAAAGTAAAAGAAACAAAAATGTTTCACTTCATCTTAACACTTCAATGACATAATGAATACACTGCCAAGAGCTAAGTGTTGATAAGATATTAGAAAGTCTAAGTGTTAGGCTTGCTTGGTATTCAAATAGCTCTAGGAGTTTGTTAAAGTACATGGTGAAATTGTAGAAAATAATAACACATCACAACTGCCACATTTTCCCTGTGGGTAAAGCATATTCTTTCCCGCTGAATTCAGATTTATTTATTTATTTATTGGGGTACCTGCAGGTTTGTCATTTACATTAATGCACCACTTAATATCAGTGTGGAAGCTAGAGAGAGATTGTTCTACAGGCAAAAGAGCTTGGCCTGAAATGCTAAGAATTTTAGTTCGGATCCCATGGGCCATGTGAAAAATAAGGTGTTCCTATGAATGCCTATTATCTAGCTCCAAGGGAGGCAAAGATAGTAGGATCACAGGGGCCTGTTGTTTTCCAAACTAACCAGTGAAACAACAGCCACAAATTCAAACAGCGAATCTGCCTCAATGAAAGAGTTATCAAGTGATACCTGTTTCTTCCTTTTTTTTTTCTTGCACACACACATGAATACACAAAAAACAAACACACACATTAACATGCATACACACACTGCATAAAATAAAATACAAATAAAAAAGTAAAACATGATTCAGCCAGAATATTGTTTTTAGACAAGTATGAGTCCATTTTGAGCTTTAGAAGTCCCCCAAGCTCCAGCTCTTTAGAGTTGAAAGTGCTTAGCTTGCCACTACTTAGGATCACCCTCCAATTTGTGCTGAGTGTTGAATAAAGTGAGCAGAGAAGAAAACTGCCACGGTAGCAACTGCACATTCAGAAGACATAAAATCCCATTAGATATTCCTTGAGGATGAAGACCATGCATTATTAATCTTTGTCCCTTAGCATATAACATTGCTTACGCAGTATGATAAATAATAAAAGTATCATAAACAACTGCAAGTTCAGTACATCATTGATGTCACCCGGATTAGAAATCCCTTTTCAGTATGTTTCAGTTTTACTCCTTCATTTTTTTAATTGTCCAAAACTAAATTAAAATTTGTGAGGTCTATAAATTTATTTTGAGTTGTTTTCAAAAAATCACACACACCCGCAACACACACACACAAACATATGGCAGGTAAACATGAAACCTAAATAATGTATAACATTATGATATATGTATTATGAATTCTATGTATTTTCATCATTGTCTTTAAAATCCTGTTTCATTGATCATTTTCTAAGTCTAGACCCTTGTAAAAATATTATAATTACTTCCCACTTAAAAAAATTCTCAACCAAATCAAAATATGTGAAATACATTATCATACAAGTTTTAAAAGGTGGAATATTTTAGGCAAAATTCTTAGCAAAAAAAAAAACAATTGTTTTAGACAATATAAAGCAACAATTGGGAAAAGTTTAAATGCTTTGTATTTTTTTTATTTAACTTAAAAGCAAGTACCATTTTTGACTCAGTCACATCACAGAATACATCCACATAATCAAAATCGCAACCCCCACCCCCAGGTATCTGCTAGTGTTCCCTTGGAAATGTCAGCGAAAATAATTTTACATCAAAATGTCAAATTCACAACAACCTCACATGAAAGTCACATCCATTGCCCTTATTTTGACAGTTTTGCGAGAATTGATTGACAGTACCGAAGTGTACCCTTTTCTTCACAGCACATCTCTGTTTGTAGCTGAGACACTATAGTGAAACAAACCTTCGAATTAACAGCTGCCTTGCAGAGGGAAGACTTTGTCCTCAATCCTCCTAAGGGGATTAACTCTCCTCTCTTATAGTTTCAAGTGGTGTAAAGATTTTATACCTCGAGTCACATAGTTATAGCTAAGACGATACAACGGAGATTTCTGAAGAGTCAATAGAGCTCTCCATTCTTCTCTATGATTATTTTCAAAATTTTACCTATAATCTTGTATCGATAGCAACACTTATTTGACTTCAAAGTCGTAGTCTATCCAGGAAGCATTCAAAGTTACTTTTAGAACAAATGGATTGGAAGAGGGGTTGGTGAGACAAGGGAAGCAAACCAAGGGGGAGAGGCAATGAAGGATGAGGATACTATGAGTTGCTTGTAGATCCTTTGAATTTTCTCAAGCCTTCGGATCACTAAGTCATTATAGTCTATATATAAATACTGATGAATATTATTCTCTAGTTTTACACAGTATTATTTAGTGATCTTTAGAAATAGATTTTGTGCTTTATATAGCTGCATTACAGTTTTTCTCTTAAAAATCATACTGCATGTGTTTCTTTTCTTATAAATGGCATTTCTATTTTGTGAAGCTGTTGATTAAGATATATTATTACATAGAGAGTGAGGGATTGTGGGAAAGGGAAGGGCTTCCAGAGGAGGGGAAATGCTGTGAGACAATGGTCTTTTATCTTGTCGCTTGTATTATTTTTAATAAAACACCGATTGGCCAGTAGCCAAGCAGGAAATATAGGTGGAGCAATGAGTATTCTGGGAAGAGAGAAGTTTTGTTCTATGGTCATGATCCAGACCCAGAGGAAGCAAGTTGTGACTGCCTCTCTGAATAAGATACCAAGCCATGTGGCTAACAGATAAGAATAATAGGCTAATGTAAGTTATAAGAGTTAATAAGAAGCCTTAGGTAATGGGCCAATCAGTTTTATAATTAATGTAGACCCTTGTGTGTTTCTTTCGGATTGAATGACTATAGGACCAGGTGGGACAGAAACCTCGGTCAACAGGGAAACAGAATAAGGAAATGGATTGACAGAGGAACTGGAACAGGAGAGAGGAGTAAAGGAAGGTAGATGAGGAGGTCAGTTGAGGGTTATATGGAAACAGGTGATAAGAGAAGCTTTTGAAAATATATAAATGTATTTTTAAAATATAAATAGAATCAGCAAATAACAAAAGAGAAATGTCCCCAACTAGATTTCTCTTGCTACCAAATAAAACTTCCTCTTCCAGAAATGGGTTATATAGAATTGTTTCATTTGCCAAAGATGAACTTGGAAACCTCCAAACAACTCAGGATATTTTCGTGGCTATATTTGGCTTACCGCAAATACTAGTAAGAACCTACTGCTGAAGATACCACCAAATAACTCATTCGACATGAAAAAGTAGAGTCAGCTCCTACCTATTGGCTTTACTACTACTGAATAGTGTTAATCGTACTGAAAGATAGTTTCCATGCTGCCAGGAGAGAAAGTTAAAGACCAACCCAAACACAAACCCTTGGAACTACAATGGTGACCCGCTTGAGAGATACGCTAGTACATTAATGGCACAAAGGTTTGGGAGCAACCAACTAATATATGATGTATTTAAAGTCCACTCTATGAGATGGAAGCCATACCCAACATTGTCCGGGTAGCCAAGAACCTATGAGTTCTAGGGTAAAACTAAATACTACTGTTTTGCTAAAGAATCATAGCAATAAAGCAACCTCTAAGGATATTCTGCTATATCAGATATATATTCATATATCAGTGACACTTGCTCGACCATCATAAGAGAAGCTTCATTTTGCAGCAGTTGGGAACAAATACAGAGACCCACAGCCTGATAGTGTATAGAAACTGAGAGACCTTGGAAAACTCAGCTCCAAATGAGACATCCTAATCAATTTCTTCCCCTTGAGGGCTCAGGGAACTCTGCAAAAGAAGAGGCAGAAAGAGTATAAGAGCTAATTGGTTGGAAGACACCAATAAAACAAGGCCGTTTAGATACAAGAAGAATAAGACATGTATCAACTCACAGAGATAGTGGCAGCATGCACAGGTCTACGTGGAACTAAGACAGCTGGGAGTGGAAGTGGGCACAAGCACCAATCTTTAACCCAAAAGCTATCCTCAAATAACCGCTTATGAGGAAAAATTTGTTTTCTCCAAAGAAGCCCCACTAGGTACTAAGCTTCTTTAAAGTTAGGTCCCATACCCAGTTGTAAATGATCAATACAAAATGAACTTAAGGACATTTTTGGATGAGTTTTTGTCTCATAATGCTTGGTCTGAACTTTTTTTTAACCTTATAGGTCTTTTGATTATATATTATGGCTTCTGATTTTGTATTTTTGTGGCTTTTCTGTGTGTGGAAATGTCTATCTTTCTATCTGTATAAGTTTCTTGTGCCTTTTCTTTATTCTTTTATCTGTTTATTTGTTTGGTCCTTTTAGTGGTCGGGAAGTACCCATCCAAAACTACTACCAGGGTAATTCAGAAAAGGCTTCTTAGGAGTGAGGATTCAGAGCTATTTATAATAACTTCACACACGATCCGAAGGTCATCTTATTTTATTTTTCTTTAATTCTAGTGTCTTGTCCAAATATCTATAATTTTTAGCTCTAATTTTTTTGCTCCAATTCT
The DNA here is from genome assembly GCF_014885135.2 of Alexandromys fortis. Lineage (NCBI taxonomy): Eukaryota > Metazoa > Chordata > Mammalia > Rodentia > Cricetidae > Alexandromys > Alexandromys fortis. The sequence continues at coordinate 5,561,092 of NW_026067986.1, read as the reverse complement.
GTAATTCTAATTTTTTAGTTCTAATTTTTGTTGCAATTCTCTGCTCCACTTCACTCTGCTCCTATGTTTACCTAGCTTAAATAGATTTTTTTTTTTTACAATATCTTGAGCAATAAGAAAAAGAATTACAAGACTTACATCTCATTAGTCATAACACATCCCTTGGGTAAATGAGAAGGAGCCGAGCCATTTACCATGGCATTGCAAGGCTCCAAGGTTCTAGGTGTAAGACTGTGACCAGAAGTTGGGGTCACAGTGCCTCGATAAGACAAGCTGCAGAGAGAACTGCATAGAGTCAGATCTTATCAGCCATACATGGTAATCAAAAAATTGGCCTGAATTTTTAGGTTGCTTTGTATGAATAATGTTGGTTAGACATCTGTGGCTTTGATATTGTGCATAACTGCAAAGTTTTAAAATTGTGACCTATTTACAGTAATATTTAGTCTAGTTTGAACTCACTTTGAGGTGAAAATGAACTAATTGTATGTAGTATGAGTAAACAAAGAAAAGTAGGCTCTTAAGTGTCTTACAGTCCTTGTGGGAAAATAGATCTAGTTATGAATCCTATATGAGTATATTTTCTATATATTAAAATTATGCAGATTAAATAGAAGTAACCTTCCTCACAATTCATAAACATATGTGCCCATAAAGTTGAGATGCAAATCGTGAGTTTATGTTGTAGGAGGTTGTTTGTTCATTTTCCAGCCACCCAAACACCCAAAATAATTGCACAGAAACACTGCTTGGCCAATGAATCTATCATGTTCCTAGCAAGTTCTTTCATATTAAATTAACCCATTTCTATTATTTTATATCTTACCACAAGGTTATTGGTCTACCGGCAAGGTTCTGACAAACAGCTCAGGTCTTTCTCCTCTGGTGGCTCCATGGCTTCTCCTTGCTCTGCCTTCTTTATCCCAACAATCAGTTTAGTTTTCATGCCTAGTTCTGCTCTGCTAAGTCACTGGCTGAAACAGATTCTTTATTAGCCAATGGTACTCACAGCATATAGAGGAGAATCCCACATCAAGATTACATATACACATCAAATGAGATTATATGCCACAGTGTAGGTATTAGGGAAATACCATAGCTGCTTTTGCACATCTGAAATTACAGACAGGAGCAAAAGTTTCCAGAGTCAGTGGTCTCATTGGCCTTGCCTGGAAGGGATTCTCCTCTATCAGAGAATCATTTCACTGGTAGGTTAATTTCTGAGCACTAGTTGCCATCTGCTGAAACTCTCACAGTCTCCAACAGTTCCTATTCTGGCTTTCATTTAAATTTTTATATTTTACATACTTTTATAATGAGAGAGAAAATGAGAGCATTTTACTTGGGTAAATGAGGAAATGGAGAGGAATTGGGGAAGGGAATCTGTTGGGAGCAGTGAGACCCCAGATCCTGAATTTCTTGTAAACAACTTGTTTTCCCCAGATTTAAGTGCCTACAGCTGCTCTGAGCACGAGACCTTCAGGAGTTCCTGATGGCAGGGGAATGGTTTCTGGTGTGTTTGGCTGGCGTGTGGCTATTCCTATATAAGCTATCCCTGGACACAATAAAGGGGGCATTCATGAAGCAGTTTGGCATCTAGGATGACCTGTGTCTCTGTCTGTGAGTCTTTGTGTGTTTCAATCTCAGCCCTTTGCCTGGTTCACAAAGTGTATGGTGGCACATGGGGCGCAGATGGGCATGGTGTGCCGCAGGAATCTGTAACCCAAATAAATTGCATGAAAAAAAATCTGTTTTCAATAAAAAAAATTTGAAAAAATTTCATCCCCTAAAATGCAAACTTAGATTTGAATACAAAAAAACCCATAATTTAAAAATGTTACTTTTGTATAATTTTGTATCAGTTTCTTAAATTCTAAATGGCTCATTAAGGATAGAATTTGTGATAATGATTGGTTAAAGACTTTTTGTTCAAACTGTATCTTATTACAAATAAATATACTTGGGCAGTTCTTAGTACTTAGAGTGAATGAATCAGATCTGAACATTCTTTAAATGCATCTTCTTAGATAATGTATGCACAGACCTAAAGTATGTGTTAACTAAAACTGATGTATTACCCTCCACCCCCCCTCTCCATATCTGTAACCAGTAACTGCCTTTTTATTTTTTGTTCTTACATTAGGAGTGGGGGTAGCTTCCATTATATAGTTTAATAAGTCTACCGATCTGCTTTTTATAACTAATACATAAATAATGAGTAGTTTATAAATTATAGTAAAATATATTTACTGATAAACCTAAGAAACATGTTAATACAAGACGCTCGGCATTGGAACTTGTTTGTCAGATACTTATTCACCTATATATCAAAATTTCCAGGGAGAAATAGGAATTCCCCTATCTTTAGCATCATCAACCCCACAAAGAATAACATTTCCAACACTAAAAGCTTCCCCGATTCTGCTTTTACATTGGAAAGCTGCGCAAAGTTTCAGAGCAGAGCAACGAAGGAAGTGCTTTTGTGATCTGTCCTTTTAGAAACTTGTGCTAAGGGAATTGCAGAACTTTCTGTGATACTCCAGGTGTTAAATGGTGAAGCTAATGTCGAAGCTGAGATCCAGGTAATCATGATGTGCAAACTGTGTACTTCCACACAGCAACAGACGTTGAACTAGGATATCTTCTTTTAATGATGCTCTCTAAACATTTTCTTGTGGCCTGTTGACAAAGAAATGCATTGACGAAAGTTAAGTCTTTACCTGGAAATTTGAGACCCCAGGTTCTTAAGCTTTGGGGACTATTGCATATCTATCTATCACATGAGGGGTAAATCCGTAAATCAATATGGGTATCTCTCTTGATCTAAAATATACATCCTTGTATAGCTTTTATAAAATTCAAATATAAAATTTAGTTTAAATACCTATCCAGGCTAGTGTGAGCCATCCAGAGAGAAATTTCCTGTGTAAATATGAATGACTGAATGAATGAACAAATAAACAAAAGAGAATGATCAACAAGGGAATACTCAATGTAGTAATGAAAGGATGAGGCAGAAATGGACACGAGGCGTGCCAGGTCAGACGAATTATTTTCTACATATTTCCTTAATATGTTAGCTTCAAATGCTAGTGAACAAATGTGCAGAAGTTGGTACCTTAATGTATTACAGATCATTCCTCTTAAACAACATGTTCATAGTTTTGAAAGATTAAGAAAGATTGTTCTGCCAAACTGCATTTATGAATATAGTGAAGGAATTCTTTGATTGCTTTCAATTTTCAGGTTCCTTAAATGCTTTTATCTTAAAGATAATTTTTTTGACTTAAGTTCAAATTAATTTATTTCAATTTGTTTCTTTCTTTTTATTCCCTTCCTTCCTTCCTTTCTCCCTTCCTCCCTCCCTTCCTTCCTTCCTTCCTTCCTTCCTTCCTTCCTTCTTTCTTTTTTACTTTCTTTCTTGACACAGGGTTTCTCTGTAGCTTTGGGACTTGTCTGAAACTAGCTCTTGTAGACCAGGCTGGGTTTGAACTCACAGAGATCTGCCTGGCTCTGCCCTCTGAGTGCTGGGATTAAAGGTGTGAGCCACCATCGCCTGGTTTATTTCAATTCCTAATTCAACTTAAATAATCATACTGAATTGGTGACTTTTTTAAAATATTTCTTTTCAAAGTGTCGACTCATGTTTGAAATAACCGTTGGGATGGGCTCCTTTGGGATACAAGGCACTAAGATGTTACCAGGCTCTTTCCAGTTTAACTTCCTACTTAACCATATAAGTGCATGTTGCTCATAATGACAGCCATCATGTTAATGCAGATGTGGAATTCATTTTGAAAACGAGCTACAGTTCTGTCTGCTCTCTGCACTGGAGCCCAGCACATGAATTCATTGCTCTGTGTAGAGCGATAATTAGAATGGGTATCCCTTTATGTTAAATCAGAAAAATAAGCTCGGTGACTGAAGCAAACAATTGGGGCTGCTGTTTTGCATGAACACACGATTGAAACTTGCCTGTGTCTCTCCTTGACTGCTGGCTTTTATTTTGGCTATGGATATTTTTTTTCAATTCTTCTCCTTGACATAAAATAATATTCCCAGTTAGATTTCCTGAAACAAAACCTAGTGGAATTATATCTGGAAGTCATATTAATTTTTTTAAAAAATTGTTCCTAAAATGTTGTCTGGACTTTCAACAGATTATGAGCTGTTTTACTATAATATTGCTGATTAGAGAAATAATACTGTAAGAGCTGTAAAATTTTGCACCTTCCATACCTGAAACTTTAGCCTAGTGGATCAGCAATGAACTTTTCAGATGATTTTGAAAGATATGTCCCCATCAGTTTCCAGAAGCCCTTCAGAAAAAAAAATACAATAAACCTTGCACAATCAATGCTTAAGAGACTTTTTCTCATCTGATTCCATATTGATGCAAAACAAATTTAAAAACTAGTTCTAATAACTTCATTTTGAACATTAGAAATTGTCAAAATCTTAAGGGAAAACTCTCAAGATGAATACAAGCACAATGCAAAATTCTATCAGAAGGAGTCTTATCACCTTGGTGATTCTCTTACGGTTTGATTTGATTTATTTCTATTCTATATTTTCATCCAATTGCTATGGCTGTTGGACAAGGTTTATAGCTTCTGGCAGAAGAAAAATCAGTGACAATGACTTAGAGGTACCTTAATCCCACGAAAGAAATAAATGCTTGTCAATCAGGAAGTTTTAACCTTTCCCATGTTTTGACCTTTACATTTTCAAGGTGAGCCTATTATTTGAAAGAGCGCAACCCAGAACTCCACAGGATGTTCCATAATCAATACAATCAACAGACCTTCACACTGTATGTTTAAAGGTATTAAGAAGATAAACAAACACATCAGAATTTTACCAGTTGGACTAATCCTGTATTGGATGCTTGCCTCATTTGGGAATTTAAAATTGATCTATATCCTGAACTCAGCAGGAATGCACTCGCGGTTCTAAAAAAGCAACAGGGAGATGTCAGTTAAATGCTGGCAAATATTTACAAGTATAGATTCGGCTGCAACCTCCCACATTTATCACTTATAAAAAGCGAAGTGTGAGCAATGCAAAATTATTTCTGTTTCTAAATTAAATTTTCAGCATCTATTAAAGCATTTGACTACCTGCTATGCATGAAGGACCGCTGTAAGAGCTGACAGTGATCAATGGAACACATATGTTCTTTCTCTTTATACGTTAGATTTGATTCCAGGGATAATGTAAGGTATTTTAGTACATTGAAATATTTACTCACACGGTGACAATAATTTGAGAAGGAAAGCTATATCAAAAATATAATAAGATGTTCAGACCCTACCTGCAGAACAAAAGTGGGATTGGCGATTTCTTGACTGATGGAAGGAACCATGTTGGAAAAAACGGAAGAGTAAGATGAATCTAGGAAGGAAGGATAGGGGTGGGCTCAGGATAGTAAGATGGAAGTTCAATATGGACCACGTGACATCAGAAATGATTTCAGTTTTTTTTTTCATCTTTTCAGTCTATTTGCCATAGGCTTAGAATTAAAAAGTCTTATACATTATATACTGTGTTATTTTTATTTTAAATTCAGTTTTGAAACATTCAAGTCAACTATATATTTAGCTACCCGATTCACTCGCTAGCTCGCCTCTCCGTGGCTTTCTGATACTGTGCTATCAAGTGTTCATGTTAAGAGCGTCTTTCAGCCGTGCCTTCTGAGAATGTCAGCTGGCAATGGATGTCTTTCTCATCCTTTATTCTGAATCTCTTAAACTTGTATACATCCTATTTTGTCAAGCCCATTTCACGCCTGGTGTTTTCATTGCGCGGTGACAGGGCATATTCCTTTCAGAATATTTAAACTGTTTTCAAATGTCTTAAATTAGTTTTGGCAGAGAACTTTAACTGCTAGTGAAGTTTGGTGGGCGTTTGTGCTGTGCAGTAGGATGGTCCTGCTGGTGCACAACACTGGTTGATGTGTAAGTTTTTGAAATGACTTCTCTGCAAATAGCTAACGATCACTCCGTAGTTATTGAGGTATCTATAATATGCCTGAGTAGATTGTGTATTTCTGTTAATTCTGTCTTTCAGGAATGCTTTGTGTTTTGTTTTTTTTTTTTTAACAATTGTTTGTTATTAAGAGAATCTATCATTTGTATTATCTGTAATTATTAATTTCTAATGGACGTTAGGCAAAATATATATTCATAATAATATTTAGAAAATTCTCAAGGAATATGCGTATCAACCTGTGAATGCTTTGCTGTTTTTTTCCATAAAGGACTGACCTCCAGTGCTCGTCTACCTATATTTCTATTGCCCTTCCTCTTGTCTACATAACTTAGGGCTTCTTTTTCTGCTGCGGTTCAAACATCTTTCCATTATCCTTGATTTCCTCTTCCTGATGAAAACTTGCAATGACTACTAGAGTTCTCTGTGTTGTTTCTTCCCTCTCAGGCTGCAGAGTTCTACTTTGCTTATTGTTTTGATTGCTTCTTGTTCTACTGTTCTATTGAGTTTGTCTATATTGTTCAGTGTTTGTGCTGTGAAGGCAGTCTATCATATTCTATGTCGTCTACCCTTTGATTTAATAGTTTAGCTTTGTTAATTGCAATGTTAGTACAAGAAAATAAACTAGAGTCTTTTGCTTTAGCTAGTTTCCCATCACTATTAAATGACACATGAGTATAAGCAAAAATACTTAAAAACTGAATTATTATCCAAGTCACCGAAACTGCAAGAGAGCTTCAATTTATCAATATAGGCACTGCATAAAATAATCTGTCAGTTGCTACTGATTAGTAATTATTTACAAAAAAACAATTTAATTTTTAATTTATTAATTCTACTCCACCAGTAATTCTTTATAGTATGAAAAATTTCGAGAAGAAAATATTTAGGCTACTCTAAGGGACAGTTTAATAAATAGGGACTAGACAATCTGTGTGTTTCAAATTTATAATATACTATTTTATACTCGATACATGACATACAGCTATGAAATATAATTACATATTTCAAATAGAAGTAGTTTATGAGTTTAAGAAGTGTGCGACTTATAAGTACTTCTTTCCCTACTTGATCAATAGTACTTGAGTTTTTCTACATAAAATAGATAAAAAGATGTGTCTGCTAACAGAGAAAGACGGGATACAGTAATTGTCAAAAAGTAAGCTTTCAACAGAAGTCCTCTGCTTTGTGTTCAAGGAGTTTACATGTGCAAAGTTCATCCTGACTAGATTCCACAGCTTCATCCATGAGGAACATTAACGGGAAGACACATAGACTGATGTTACTGAGATGGGAAACATGGGAATAGGTGTTATTTTTAAAACTTAAAATTTTGATCCCGAGCCAATATGTCTGTGACTGAAAATGTGCTTGCTGATATTTGCTCTACAAATCTATTATAAAAATTAGTCCCACAATTGACAAATTAAATTATATTTAAATCATCCAAATATAATTTTAGCACGAGTTGAATTAATGAGTGCCAAAGCGAAGCTGTAGGATGAAATGACAGGATTACTCACACTGCTGTATGTGATAAACTTCCAAGCCTTAACGTTAAATACTGCAATATGCAAAAGCAGTAAAATAGAGGAATATATTTAAAAGGTCCTTAAAGCTTTCTTACCTCCTTGTCCCACCTTTTCCTCTTTTCAATTATTTTCCAACAGTTCACAGCTGTGTAGGTGAGCTCCCACACTATGTAGATATCAACACCTCTAGTGGGGCCACAACTGTGTTCTCTGCTGGAAACACGGCAGGACGCAATGCCGAGGTGTGTCCAGTCTGTGAAACGATATAGCTGCGGTGTGTTTTCTTGTCACCTGGCTGTTTTGTGGCTCCAGGAGGCCTTTCCCTGCCAAGTTCACACTGGGTGCTTCACAGTGTGCCTCCGTCCCTCATTCCAGTTCCCCTTCGCCAACAATCAGCTCCTGCATAGCAGGGATGGGCAGTAATTGGGAGTGTCTTAAATTTAATTTAGAGTTGTAACACAATAACGTAGGATACTCGTGTTGTAGACTTAAAGCTTGACCACCTTGAAAGAGATTGGCACCATTTTGATACAAAGATATGTATCATTAGAAAAATAGGCAAAATTCAAAATGATCGAGAGAATTGTGGGCAGACAATAGTATTCTAAGAGATTTCCAGTGGAGAAAGAAAGCATTAGGAACAAGTAATGCCTTAACTTATTTCCAAAAATGCCCTGCTGAATTTTATATCTGTCATTGCAAGAAATCACACCAAAGCTGACTTTAAAGACATAATCTAAACTGTAATCTAAGCTGTTTGGGCTGTATACTATCTGAGGCTTGCAGTTAGACAAGTTGGCACCTTGGAAAATCTATTTAACTGGGAATGTAAGTACTTTCCAATTTCACAAAGAAGATTTAAAAAAAAAAAAAAGCAAGGTTAAGGTAAAATTAAACCCAATCACCAAGCATTTAGCAGCAAAGGGCATGAGCAGAGCGAAGCAATGGCATTAGGAAACCGGAGAGCTGTTCCTTCTGCAGTGAATTACAAAACACATATCACACACTTCGTGTGTAAGAAAACAACATCCTGAAGAGACCCAAGAGCAGCATATTCACCGATCACCTCCACTGCTTTCTTCTTTCCTCACTGTTACTGTATGCAGACTTTTATTACTATAACCATGACAGGTGATCATCTGGACTTCAGCAAATTTTACCTTTCTTCCTATTCTAACGTTCCCCACGTAGATCCAATTTGCCCGTGATACAACCAGTCAAACAGCAAATGAATTTTAAAAATATCTTGAATATCTTTTAAATCATATTCTTTTAAAATGATTATGTAATGCATAATGTCTTTGTTTTAGTTTTTATACAAATAGAAATTATTGAAAATTACTTTTATTTCTATGATTTTAACCATAGAGTTTCACCTAATTCCTGATTCTCTGCGTTACAGCCTACAGGTTTCTTTTAGGATTTGCCGTCATTTCACTTGTCCATGCGTTTATACATTTATTTCAAAAGAGTGACCTCAAGGGTTTCAGAAGTTTCTGAAGACATGTACACATTCCTCAAGCTTGCCAAAACAAATGCCAAGGTAGCTGTCATACAGCACACAATCCTTCTAAATACCTTTTAATGTAATATGAATATTCAGTTACCTTCCTTCATCTATTATTTCTGATGCATTGCATAAGAAATCTAATCTTATTTCATGTCTGACAAACATTTATTGACCTCATTTTTCCATTGTCTTGAAAGAAATTTCTTTAAATATACATAAACATCTTGGCCTATCTTCTGTCTGTCTGGGTACACTGTCATCACAAGACTTAGAGACCTGAAACATAGTTTTATATTGCTCACAGAAAAGATTGCAGGTACATATTTCTGAGAATGGAGACCTTCTTTTCTTGGCATGTGGGATTTCCCATACTCTTACCGCAGTGTGGGTTCTATAAATGCCAGTGATTCAAGAGGGAACTATATGGTGGAAAGACCCTTTTATGAACTAAAATTTCCGTGATGTAGTAAGTGCTCATTATTCTTAGTAAAGGAGGAAACCAGTCACTGACTGGATGTGATTACCACACAGTGGTCAACTTTCACAGATCTCCCCAATACTGCCGCCTCAACAGTGTCCTTAAGGAGGCCATCAGAGCTCAGCAATCTTTAACCTTGGATTAGGCTTTTTGTGGCTAACCTTCAGAGAAAAGGAATTGCCAATTAAATTGTCTCTGGTTTACATTTTCTGACTATATAATTTACTTCTTATACTTTATATAAAAACTACAAATTCTAATTGCTATTTTTAAAAATTTTGTTCCTGTATGTATTCAATTTAAAAGAAACTGAGTCACCAATATTTGTCATACATTCTTATTTGTTTTCTTAATATGAGTTAATTTATTCTTCTCTTGCTGTAGATCCTCTGATCAATAATTGAGTTTTTTTTAATTGTTACTCATTTTTATTTAATTTGGATATTGAAATTTATTTACACACATGCCTATAATATATACTGATGACCTCTTCACCCCATCCTCTCCCATTTCTTTCCCAAACCTATCACAACCCCTCAAGGAAGTCCATTGGAATTCACTTGCAGCATACAATTAGAAATGTTAATTGATATAAAAATATTTATAATATTTGACTGAGAAAACTACTAACAAATCTTATAGAGTAAAAAATATAGTCCATTTTACATCTAAGAAAGCAAATGAAATAGTTGACTGCAAATTATTTTTTATGAGATTTCTAGTCAAGGAAAACAACTGCACATGCATGTCCACTTGCAGATTTTAAAGTTATAATGTTTGATATCAGAGTATTTTGTTTTCCATGGGCTAATGAAATATTTCTTTCCTAGCTCTGAAGTATAGATTTTTCTTCTCTAGTACATTCTAGAACCTTTGAAGTCATGTCATTGATGTGATGTCTCATCTGCAATGATTGACAAAAATAAGTACTTGCTGGATAAAAATTAGGAAATAAAAATCATTTTTATTTATCTATATGCATTTGTTTCTTTATAAACAATCTTGTTTGAATCCATATTGTTTTTTAGAAATGTCTTTATTTCTAAACAGTAATTTCTTTATATCTTAGCTATTACTACTACTTCTAATATTTTATCCATTAAAGAAATGATGGTTATTTTATATGCAAAATGTATTAATATATAACACAAAGATATTATTTAAGTAATGAATAATTAAATTATGCTGATGCCTATGCTACAATTGTTATTAGAAATGAGTCTTTTTAGATGATGTATGTGATCTAAAAACACAATTATGGAGTATATTTCTATTTAATTTATTAACTCTTCAAAAATCTAATTTAAATGTAATTATACTAGTTTATCCTCTGCATTTATATTCCTCCCATGTTTACACCCCCTCAGATTCATCGCCTTCTTTTCTTTAACCCTTCTTGTAAACATAAGCAATATCTGCCAAATCTCATCACTGTTGCCTGTATATATATTTCTAAGACTGACCACTTGGCACTGGATAACCATTCTGGCCAAAAAGCCCCAGGAGAGACCATTTCTGTCTTTCTCGGCAGCTGGTAATTAATATAGCTGTCCGTCTAGGGATGAGAACTGTGATATTCCACTAATCTACACTGGGATGTCAGCTAACTTTGGAACTGTTCAGTATTCATTAGGAAGCCATGTTGTTGAGATTTTATTGGAACAGCTTCCCTCTAATAACAAACAGAACAATCAAACGATACCCCAAAACAAACAAACAAAAAAACAAATCCCAAGGTTACAGCCCACTTTCTGGTCCCTTGGCTCTCACAGTCTTCCTGACATTTCTTGCAGGCTGTTCCCTAATCCTTATGAGTAGTGGTGGTGTATATGTTTCACTTGTGGCTGGGCACACCATGGTCAGTTATTCTCTTTTTTGGTTCATTGTAGCTGTCTGTAAAACTCTTCTTCTGCTACACCATGAAGCATCTTCTATGAGAGGGAGCTCTACACTTCTCAGTTAGCATAAGAATAAGTATTTAGAATGTAGTTAGAAATTATGCAGGTTTAGGCAAGTGGTAGCAGTAGGCTCGCCACAAAGACCTACAGCATCACTAGTCAACTGCCGTTGTTTAGGTACTGGGCATGATTTCCGTTCTGGTGAGTAGACCTCGCTTTTCAATTAGACAGCTATTAGTAATAACAAGATATAAATGCCACTAATTGCTCTGCTAGGGATGCCTTGCCACATTGGCTGTTATTATTCATTGGTGTTACAAGTGCATAGGGCTAATGATTGTTTTCTCCTCTTAGCAAATTGTTTATCACATTCTGGGGCTATCTTCAGAGCAGAGGCGTTTATGTCACTTCCGGATCAAATTCTCTAGAGCCTTTCCAGCAAAGAAACTTTCCTTTTTCTTGTGGGAGGCAGCCAAAGGCAATGGCAATAACATACATTGTTTTAAGATTCCTTGGATTCCCCGAACCACTAAAAAAAATAAATAAATAAAACCCGCCTTACAACATTCATTTCCAAAGAAATTCAGATGTTTAGGAATTAAGAAGGTAACAGCTACTGGTAGTTATGCAAAAATGTAGAAATGTTATCTAGCTTGCTTAAAACGGAACTTTAAATGATGACTTTGTGTAGGTAGCACTTCACATAAAGCAGACAGGGAAATCATGTAAGTTATAGATCACATTTCAGGCAATCCAGCGGGTATTTTCTTTGCAAGTATATCATTTGTTATAGAGAGAAATAGCAGATCATCTTCTGGGTCAAATGGATATTGCAAAAGGGGTCCAAATTTAGGCTGGTCTCGAAATATGCCTATCCCTGGACTGACTACAAAGACAGGAAGCCCTGGAGAGAACCGCTCCCATGTGACCCTTACTCTGATTTTCAAACATTAACAGGATAGATTATGTCTCAACTCAATTGACATTTGAAGTAATCAGACAAGACACTATTTTTGTGAAGATTACCTTAATTTATGAACATCTTTCTGAGTATTCACCAGAAGAGAATTAATTAAACCCGAGTATCAGGATAACTATGAGGGAAGAGTGACATTAAAGAAAGAATCGATTTTATGTTGCAGATCCTGTTTATCTTACTCTTCACAAAAGCTTACATTTTGTCAGAGAATTTCTATTCTGTAAAGTAGTGTGAATTATGCAAGTAAAACATTCCATCTTAAGGCTACAGACTTTGATTTTTCTAAAAAAAATAGAATTTCATGGTTATTCTTTGAAAATTATACACATTTATACAAAGAATTTTGGTGAAATACATCTACCACTGACTCCTCCAACTTCCTGGGTACCCCCATCCTACATTTGTACCCCTTTCAATGACCCCTTTTATTAATTGTAGTCATTAGCTCCTTGAGTTCAATTAGTGCTGCTAATATGTGCATAAGTGTGGGTCCTTCCCCAAGGACATGGGTAACAACCCAGATGTCATATGCCTACGGGAGAGTGATTTTTTTTTCAACAGCCATCTATCGCCAACAGCTCCTCTGCTGAGAGATAGATGTCTCCAAACTCAATGTTTGTAGGGTTCCCTTTAGTACCACTGTATCTCCCCAAGAAACTCTCCCACTGTCAGGCCCCACACACTCTGGGATAAGCTTCCCATTTGTCAACAGTAAAGAAAGCACACTGAACGTGTTTGTGATTTACACGTCTTAGCCTCTTCAAAGACACGCAGTAACCTTCACCAAGTGAGACGTGACAGGGTAGAAGGAAAGTTAGACATTGATTTCATTCTGTTAGGAAGCACTTCTTTGATAATTATTTATACTTTGATCTAAGGATATTTTTTTTCTTCTGAAGAAAGATTTCAAAGCTAAACTACATTAGGAAATGAGTGCAGTTAGGTTACAAATAAGAATAAGACATTTATCCACATGAAATGAAGTCACTATTTCCTGGTTTAGTTAAACCTCACTGAAAATCTGTGTGTTTAGGGCCTAAAGTGCTCCTGGGAACTTGAGAATGTGGAGCCCAGCCCAGTAGGTCTTCAAGATTTTTGGATAAGAGAACACTATCTAAGGAGAGAGAAAAATCTAGGTATCGTCTTCTTTCTCTCTTGCTTTCTGGACATGAATCATTTTTATTTTATTTTTCCAAGATACAGAGAAAGATTTAGTTTGCCGGGAAGTGGTGACTGAATCAAAGCAGTCATCCTACTTGCTGGATCCATTACGTAGACCGTCACATGCTTCCTCATCTCAGGACCTGGATGGAACAATGAGTTTACGCCACGGAACATCCAAAATTATGAAGCAAATAACCATTTTATCTTCATGATTTGATTATCCTGGCATTTGATTAATAACAGAATTTTCATTAACACATAATATTAAACATGTAAGTGACCATATTTTATAAGTAAAACCTTTGTGAAATAAATCTAAAAGATAAGCATGCACTAGTGATTACTGTGTTGGCTGCTCTACCAAAACTAATTATTTCATTAAAACCTTGATCCTTTATTCAAAGAGTAAACATTTAAATTTAGTGAGGTGCAAATATGGATCGTTTATAATTCATGAAAAAAATGATACAATATCAATGCTACTTAGACTCAATTTCTGTCCATTATCAACTACATGTTATTTTAATTACCTTCTGATTCATTTCCAGACCTCATTTTTCCTTCATTGTTGTAATGCTTTTCTGTTCCAAGACTTTTTCCTTTGCATTTTCTAAGTGAAACCCAACTAGAATTTGTGTGCATGACACAGAGACACCGATGCCAAGTGTGATTGCATTATCACTTCCTAATGTGTAATTAAAAAATAATCTATTATCGTATTGCTAAAATCTTCTGAATATTCAATAGGATATTGTTTTATTCTTCTCTTTCTCTTTTTAACCCATGTAACTAATATAATTATGCATCTCTGTTAGAGCCAGAGCCAAAATGAAACCACTGTGAATCTTACACCTACTCTTATCGATAACCAGTCAACCACATTTTGACTCAAAGGACTTTGTCTCCAGCAGTGCCAAAGAAGTTGAGCTTTGTTTCCCCATAGAGTGACTTTGGGAGACAGCAAGGACTTCTTATCTTTCACGCATGGGTTGTCATGTGCCTGCTCACATTTCTCCTCTTCTCATCACGCATTCTCTCTTCTTTTCTGCAATGCCTGTGCAGGAAGCTGCCCTTCAGAGAGTCAACCTGCCCAGCAATCAAATTATTTAGGGTATGTACACATTTTTAATTAATTCGATAATTTTCGGAGGCACTAATTATATAATTCTGGAATAAAAACTACCATTTAATTTTGTGATTCTTGTAACTATTATCATGTGATGAGAAAATATCTGTATATTTTATTGACAAAGTTGTCACTAATACATTAGTAACACTGATCTCTTGCCTGTGTTCACTATGAGCGGTGGTTCTCAACTTCCTAACACTGTGACCCTTTAATACAGTGCCTCGTGTTTTGGTGATCCCCCCAACCACAAAATTATTTTCTTTGCTACTTCATAAGTGTAATTTTGCTAGTGTTGTGAAATGTAATATCTGATATTCAGGATATTTGATATGTGACCTCTGGGAAAGGGTCACTCAATCCCCAAGCAGTCATGACCTCAGGTTAAGAACTGCTGCTTTAGGAAGACATATTATATTTTACTTAGAAGTCGCAGACACGAAGCTGTTGGTGTATCTCTGCAGAAGATTGCTTGGTTACCATACAATAGAGCCTTGATTTCATCCCTGACAAAAACAAATTGCAGAAGGGGAGAGGGTGATAGTTTTCTCAATTGAATTAAAGCCTGCTGTATGATTTAAACAAAAGAAGAAAAATAAGGAAAGAAAGAACGGCAACCAGATGTTTGGGACTGATCTTAGCCTTCAAAGTCTCTAGAGTCTTAAACCAAGATGTGTCTGCTTACTTTAGTAAGTACTCAGCTTCAAGTTGTACTCTGCCAAAAGAGAAGAGACTAATGGTAGGCATTCATTTACAGGAGCCATGCAATTGATCTTCTACACTTTTTTCAGGAAACACTTTGGGTGACAGAAAGTTTTTTGGTTATTGGGCTTAGTCTTTCAATATTTTTAAAGATTTAAATAAAATGTGACATCCATTTATGATGTCAGTGAATCAATGAAAACAAATATCATTAAAGTTTTCATGTAGAGGGTTATAATAGAGCATAGAATCAAATAACATGCATGCCTGTATTGTGTAGATTCCATATCTTTGATGAACAGAAACCTGAAAGAAAGCAGAAGTGGGTTTTGGTTATATCCAAACTATCTAGAATATTAATTTGTAGAGACTATCACCTTCAGGATGCTACATGTATTGGCCATTTACCTTCTAAGGACAGATATTAAAGAGATAGATTTGATTCTTTTGTCTGTTTTCAAGACTAGGGATTATTCAGAAAAGATTAGGTGTTGGATTTTTTTATGATTATGAAAAACATCCATTAATGGAAGAAAATAAAACGTGGACAATCATTAATTAAATCAGGAAGAACTGTTATCCTTCATAGCAGGGATGTAGTAAGGCATGACTCAGAGTAGCTAGAGTCCCAGGTAATGCTAACATGGTGATACTGAAGTTACGCTTACATTAGTGCAGGATATTTAAACATTGAGAAGGATTCTGGGCCAAGTTTTGTATGAAATTGAGTAAATCTAGCCAGTTACTACTTTATATCACTAGAAGACTATAAGTATAAAAGCCATGAATGTTAACTTATGCACATTCAAAGTTTTCCATTTCTGTTAAAAAAAAGTTATGGATTATGATAATTTTGATATTATACTTTCCTAAGACAAGGTTAAATATGAATGTCAAATATTAGGTTTATAGGAGATATAGTTTAATCCTGATATTAAGAACTTATGGGACAGTGTTAGGGGAATATTTCAAGTATATTATTCCAGATAGTATAGGTTGGAGGTGACATTGTGAAGACAGGAGGTTATTAAGATCAACAATCTTATTTCATTTGCAATTTTGTTTTTATTTTAATATGATTAGTCAAAATTTGAAGCTTCCCTTAAGCTCTATATTCCCTTAAAATATATGTATGTCATAACTGTGCAGATATCAGATCATATTTGTTTTTTCATATGAATAGATTTATGTATGCCAAATATTCTTTTATTAAAATGCCTTTAATGCATGCAAACTCTAGCAAAATACTGAAGGACTAAGGAATTGAACCTTCTAGCTATGCAAAGCACAGAAAAAGGCTGAAATATTAATAATAGATTACTTTGATTTAGTTTTGAAACATTTGAAACGTTTTGAAATGTTCTAAGTTTATTTTTATACAATAAGAAAAGCTTCCGGGAAAGAACTTATAATATCAGAGTTTTCTTTTAAGCAGTAGAGATGTAGCCAATTCTTTCTTGAACCTGCTGAATTCTGTCATACTATTTAAGCTATATGAACTTTTGTGGGATTTTGTTTGTGTGAGAAGCAACTGCATTTACTGTACTGTTTGGCAACCCACAGGTTGAGAACTGTTGCCTGACCTTCCAACCGATTGGTTATTTAATGAAAACAAAGTGAAGACAGTCCTTTAATTTAAAATCTGGTCGGCTGAATAAAAATAAGAAAAAAATGTTTAAAAGTAATGTAGATATGATTTTATGCTAATTTCAATTGAGCCATGCAGGGCAGTGGCAGCACACACCTTTATTCCCAGCACTAGGAAAGCAGAGGCATGCAGATCCCTAAATTCAAGGGCATCATTGTCTACACAAAGAGTTTCAGGACAGCCAGGGCTACACAGAGAAAACCTGTCTTGAAAGTCAGAAAAAAAAATACTTTCAGTTTAATAAATGTTATATATATACATTATATAGTTAATTTATATAAATTTAATAATAGAAACTAATGCAATTTATACTATTTAAGTAAATATCACATGTATATAATGATTATTCATCATTACATAAATGGATTTATTAAATTGCATCTCTATTCCACAGACTTAGAAGAAAAACAGCTTCCGTGCTCGGGAAGGAACAGAGCAGTGATGTCAAAGCCCATCTTCATATGTGAATAAAGAGGAAATCATGATGGCAAATGTAGCAATGACTCGTTTTATAAAGCCATCACTATTAACATGGTGGCCTGCTCGTCCCCAGGCAGTGAGGAGCCTGTGACACAGCGCTGCTTCTGTCGACAATTGTGAGGGCTGTAATTGTCTGTGTGGTTGGCTTATCGTAGGTTCAGCGAGCCTTGATTGTCCTAAAATGATGGACAGGTGGCTAATAGTTGTCAAAATTATTTCCATGTGCAATAAAATGTATGGCTTTAAAATTGAGGCCATAAAGATGAACGTCATTAATGATAAAATCTGCCTTTAGACACTTGACACAGGTTGATGAAGTCGTTTCGATAGTATCATAACCATTAAATCAAGGAGAATTGCCTCCACTGAAAGAAAATTTCAACAACAAAATATGTGTGTATGTATATATACACACACATTTATATGCATGTATGTATATATGTTACGAAGAAGAGAAGGTGGTGAAAAACAATCTCACTGGGTAAGGAAGTTTTGAGATTCCTGGCAATGAGACATTTGTCCGTGACTGCACCGTTCAGACAAAAGCACCAAACCACCAGCAAGCAAAGCTCTGAAAGGTTTTATTAAAATACAAACAAAGAGATGAAGGGATTTCATATCCCTCATGAGAAAAAGATTCATGGCTCTAAAAAAAATTTTAATGAAATAAATCTGACAACAGTTGTTTCAGATTAGAAGTCAACAATTGTATGCTTAAGAGAGTAGGGAATTGTAAAGGAGACTCTAAAATGAAACAATACCATTTGCTTTGTTTGGATACCTTTTCGTCTTCCCATTATTATGCTTGTGCTTATGGTTTCTAATTTTGTGTTCTTATGAGTATGTGTGTTTGTGTGTATGTGTGTGTGTGTCTTTTTCTTATGTTTTCTCAGTGTTTTGTCGTTTTGTTTTGGTTTATGGTTTGTTGTTTTGTTATTCTGTTTGTTTTCTAGAGGGAAGGAGGACAGAGTTGAGTTGATGGGAAGGTGGAGAAGCCCTGAGAGTAGCTGAGGCAAAAGGCTGATCAGTATATATCACATAATTTTATTTTACAATTAAAATATGTGTTTTTAAAAGTCAAGTGAAATATGATGTGGGAGTCTCTTCTATATATGAATATGTTTTATTATCATTAATTTATAAAGAAACTGCTTTGGCCTATGGCAAAAAAAAGAATATAGGTAGTAAGGAAATCCAAGCCGAGATAGAGGAGGAAAGAAGGTGGAGCCAGGAAGTCACCATGTAGCTGCCAAAGTAGAAAAATGCCAGAACATTACTGGTAAGCCACAGCGTCGTGACAATATGTAGATTAATAGAAATTGGTTATTTTAAGATGTTAAGAGCTAGCTAGAAATATGCCTGAGTCATTGGCCAAAAAGTTTTGTAATTAATATAGTTCCTATATGATTATTTGGGTCTGGATAGGTGCAGTCTACATCTACAGAAACAAACATTTTTAGATAGAGATTCCTTTATGAAATGCAATGAGTTCCTACCATCACTAAATAAGGGTTACCAAAGCTTAGTTCAGTACTGTTTGCTAAAATGTTTGCCTTGTCTGAGAGATGTAGGGAGTCTTCATGAGTCTTGATCAATTTATATCAAAAACGGATGATATAGCATTGCAAATTGTCACCTATGTATACCAAATTGAAACTAATCCCATTCTGCAGAAACAAGTTCTGCTTTTATGTTCAAGAATGATGGTGAACACTAATGCCCAGCATGGGTCTTTATTTTGTATTATTTCTGATTCATTTCACAAATATTTATCAATCATTAACTTACAGTTTTTGATTACTGTCAGGAAATATTAGTGAAAAAAATTAATGATATGTTTGCCCAGTTTGAAATATAAAGTCTTAAGCACTGCAATTTTGTATTCTTTCCTAGCAGATTAAGGAATCGTATTGTTTCCAGCCATCTACGTTGACAGAAATCACTGTATCAACCAAGATGCCAAATTATTTTGTCAAAATAACAAATATAACGCCAAATCAGCCCATATCCTCTGGCAATGTCATCTGCCTCTATGAGAAAAACATTTGCTGGAGTCACTGTGATAATGCGAAGGCAGCTCAATGTTTATAAAATCAAAGCACACAATCTTGGTTGTGTCATTGCAAGTGTGGGCATTTGTCAACATGTACAGCCTCCGGCAGTCCTTTTCACGGTAAGGACGCACTTGACACTGATCTAATGAGTTTAGCCATGGGGGTAAAGCACCAAGTTGTATTGGAGTTCTGTTTTTCAATGGAATAAAACAGAGCCTGCTTTTAAACCTGCTCTTTTCTATCCTAAGAATGCCTTTGTGTTAATCTTGTGGCTGCAGATATCAATAATGCTTAACACTGATATCAAAGGTTATGGATGATTTTGTTGAGGTATATTTAGATTAAGATGAATGACAATCAAGAAACTCTTTTCATGATCAGGAAGTTATGGCAGGGACTTAATGAGTCCCATGGCATCAAGAATATGAAGGATGTACTATCACCAAGACAGATGATAATGAGTCCAAAAATAAAAACTAGGTTTACATTACATCTAAGAAGTTATAATGATGATTCAGTGTTGGTGATAAATGGATTTTTTAATGAATAATATATATATATATGTATATATATTATATCAGCACATTATTTCACACATTTCACATAATGAATAATATATATATGTATCAGGACATTATTTCAATTTTATAATAAGAAAATCCTGCCAAATGTGACAATATACATAGAAAAAGGACACTATTTGAAATAAAATAATCTCATTGTAGAACAAAGGACAAGCCACATGATTTAAATTATGAAATGTGTCTAAAGAATGTCAAATTCATTCAATCCGAGGGCAGAATATTAGTTACGGAGATCTGGAGGGAATGAGAAAAACGAGAAGGTATTAATTTTTATGCATAAAGTATTTATATCATGTAAGTAAGATCCAGCACTCTCTCATTCTGCACCATAGGATGGATCTCAGGCTTTCTATGACTCAGTAGGGAGTCTCAGATATATAAATTCTCCTCAAAACTTTCTCAGTAAAAGGAGCATAATCTCTGATTAAAGGGATAACTCAACGCACTATACTTAATAAAAATAAAATTTAAGATTCATGTCCTTTCTTGCCTAAATAAGCTATTTAAAAAAAATACAGTAAAGGGCATTAGAGTAAGATATTCATGTTGACTTCTGACTTCCTTACATATAAACACAAACACATATACACATGTACACCCATCTTTACACAAGAGCTTGCTAAACTGCAGAACTCTCTCCCTCCCTCTCTCTGTCTCACTCACTCACACACAAACACACTCAAGTTAAAATCTCATTTGAAATCTTATGACAATATAATATTAAAATTTCTCCAAAAGCTGTACAACATAAAAATTAAACAGATTTTCTTGAAGACTATCATCTTGTGTAAAACTGCATGAGAATTGGATAATTTCTCAGAAGAAAATAAAAATAATGGCAAGCACCATGAAAATAATGTAAATATTGAACGTAATAAACATTTAACGTCACACTGTTGAAAACTGCTTAAAATTACTTGCCTCGCACCGCGCCCCGGTGTCTGCGCTCTGTGCGCTGGCACCCAGCTCGAGAGCTTTGGGCAAGGGGGCTGGAGGTTAAAATACACAGACACACACAGACAGACAGACAGTGACACGGGGTCATCCTTGAATTCCCCCAAGAATGCCCCCTTTATTGTGTTCAGGGGCAGATTATATAGAGATAGCCACGCCCCAGCCTAACCCACCAGAAACCACTCTCCTGCCATCAGGAACTCCTGAAGGTCTCGTGCTCAGAGCAGCTGTAGGCACTCAGATCAGGGGGAAACAAGAAATTCAGGATCTGGGGTCTCACTGCTCCCAGCAATTGCTTATTAAATTGTCGAAAATATTTGTATATGCTATAAAGATGTATTTCTGCTTAAGGCACCTTCTGAATGGCCCGCAGCTAGGCAGGCAAAAATAGGCAGATTTCCATGAAGAGAAAGGAAAAGAAGGAATCTTACATGGAGATACCAGAAAGACTTTGAAGAAGTCGGGCATACAGTACAGAGTAGAGGTGACCAAGCCACATGGAAGAGTACAGATGAATAAAAGCAGGTTATTTTAAGTTATAAGAGCTAGTGGGAAAAGCCTTAGCTAATGGTCAAGCTGTCATAACTAATAATTCTGTGTCAATATTTTGGGCTGGCAATTCAAAGACAATCTGATGAGAAAGTTTGCCGTATTTGCTGCCCGACATCTGCCACATAAAATCCAAGACAAGGTAGGCTAGTCATTCAAAATTCCTGCTTTAAATAAAGTCTGCCAGATATTCTACTCCTGTAGGCTGAACATGGACGCCCCAACATTGCAGAGGAATTTTAGGCAAGCAAATCTCTGTTATTTCTATAGTTTTTGAAGTTGTTTTCTCTGTATTTCCTGTTAACTCAGGTAGTATTTTGTCTTTCTTGGGCTTCTACTGGATATTGAAAAGTAGGTAGCCTTATTATTGTCTTTGTTATCAAACATAGAAAAGAAACTTATGAAACATATGTAAAGTAATATAAAGTTTGAGAGGCATAAAAGCTTAAGCTGTTCACCTAAGAAAATGTTATAAGGTTGAGAGAGAGTTATGTTTAGGTTAGTAATAAGAATTGTGATTAAAAAGTGGTTAAGGCCTAAAACCCTATCTTATCAAGATAGGATAAATAATAGAGCATTTTCTCTGAGTATACCAAGTACAAATGAATTGAACATTATGGGTGCACTTCTTACCTAATAATTATTTTTTATTTTATATTATTTTATTGATAGTTAAATACTTTCCTTTTTACTTAGACAAAACGAGGTAAATGCGGAATATTTGCGTGCACCACAAAGCTATGTCTTTTGCTAAGGTACCTTGTGATTGCTTTAATTAGAGACGAGTGGCAAATAGCTGGGTGTGGAGGCTAGACAGAATTTCCAGGAAGAGAGAGGAAGAGAAGGAATCTAGGGGCAAGGAGATGACAGCGAAACTCTGAAGGTATCAAAAATATGGCTCAGAGTAGTGGTAACTGAGCCACGCGGCAGACACACCATGGAGTCAGCTGGTTAATTTAAGCTATAAGAGCAAGCGTAACAAGCCTAAGGTAGTGTCCAGGCACTCATGATTAACAAGAAGTCTCTGTGTACATATTTGGGGACTGACAATCCAAAGATAGTCTGAAAAAATAAAGATTGCAGCATTAAATCATCTCCTATATGAAATGAAATTCTGAAATGGTGAGATAAATACTGAAGGGAAGAGAGCTACCATTAGTGTCAAGAGAGAGGGAATAGGAAGAACAAGAGTCGAAAGATAAAACATTCTATGTTCTTAATAAAAGTGGTAAATCTGGACCCCCACATACTATTTGTTGGTACTGTTTTCATTATGAGCATCATTTTTTCCCCTAAAACAAAGAGAACGTTCATAAAACAGTGATATCGTGCTAAAATATTTTTAAAAAAACTAAGCAACAGAAGTCAACACAAGGTCCCTAAGCTCTTGAGACAAATTTTCAGAATTCTGTTTGTTCACATGGTATCATTAGAAATAAAGACACTTAAAAGACTTTGGGTGGTTTACTAAAAATCAACAGAAATTGTGTTCTGTTGCTGAGTCAAAACCTTAGCAACATCCAAGTAGAAAAGAGTCTCAAAGGGGGTGGGAAGTAAACGCACAGAGGATTCATCTGAATTAATAGGTAGGCTAAATGAAAGGTAAATATTGCTCTCATACACAGACATAAAGTCTGACATATATTTTATTAAATACTTTGTGCAGAATAAAAACAATTGAGAACTAAAGCTGACTAGTTCTAAAAGATAGATAAATGGCCGCACCTCAAAGAGTGCTCATCTGTAAACTGCCCAGCACAAATTGAAGGGGGACGATTGTCGACCTAGTAGCAAAGACGGTCGAACCTCATAGCAAAACCCATTATAGGATGTTACCTGTTGCAGTGTTTCTGATCCACATCAGTTCAGACCTATTTGGTTGTGGCGGAATAACTTACCATTTCCTCACAGCTGAAAAGGTTAGTTGATCTACTGATGACATGAATTTTGAATTATTGTAAAATAACTTATGTTTCAGAAACTATTTCTCCTTATAACGTTCATAAAATATAACTGTCCTATTTTGACTGAGAATTTTAATTATAACTCATTTCATATAAAGAAGTTGTAATGAATGAATGGGCGAAGTTTCCCAAAATGGGTATCTGATTTGATACTTTGATATATTGCGTTATTCTTGAATAGTAAACAATGAACCATTATGGAAAAATTCTTCTCTTGTTTTGCAAATAACTCCAAACTCTAAATGAGTTTACATAACTTTATTTTGCTGGCTCTAACAGCACTAACCTGTTTCAACTGCTCCCTAATTTTCTATTTATAAAGTTGGCTCCTTTTACTCTTAGCGTGTTGAGTCAGGGGTAAGCAAAATTAGTTTGCAACACCTGGCCTAGAAAATTTAGCTCCTGAGCAATCCTGTCCCCAAATTAAAATAATTTAGAGTTTTATCTCATGGCTGCAGTATAAAAATAAAGCCATCTGGGAGTATTTTCTTGAAAGTTGGTGTACCAACTAAGGAAAAGTTTATTGATTGCATAAATATATGTAACTCTCCAGTGAACAGTAGCATTTCTGCCAGTGGATCCAAGTCAGCAAAAAAGATTTGAAATGTAAATTGTTGCCAAAAGACTTTGAGTTCCAGATCTACTTTGGAAAGACTAACTTTTAAAACAGTGCTTCAGATAGCACTACCTTTGCTTGATCATCACTTGGATTGACTATCTAAGTACATATGGGGCATTATCTTATTTCATATCCTTATTGTTTCTACTTTCAAACATGAAGTTTAAAACTTTTATTTCTTATAAATCAAAATAGGTTACTTTTAAATTCTATCATTTTGCTAATAGTGGTATATGAAGTTATTTGTTGAAAGAGATGTTTGAATTTTTTTTCTAAAGTATTTATATCATCACTGATGAAATCCACTTTATAAAGATTCCCTAGTATACGAAATATAACATGAATAGAGGTTGAGTGTTTAAGATTCTAATAATAATAGTCAGGAGAAATGATGATTATCTAGAACCCAAAGGGGACAAATTAGTAGTCTGCCACCCTAGCAGAAGAGGTCCTCTTACTGTCTATCAAAATAAATATTACTCAACCCCAAACCCACTGAGTTCCTGAAAACTAGCTCAATTTCTCATGGGAAATTATCCATTCTACTACATCTAAAATATGGATCAGCCCATCTCTGATCAAGCATCTACTTATCTGGCCATAACCAATAAGGCAAGATCATCAAGAAAGCAAGATGAGACGTTTCAAGTAGTTTACTAAGAAGGATACACAAGGAATAAACCTGGAATTTTCAATAATCTAGATGCCCCTGTTTATTTTCTGAAACACAGTTACATTTTTCATCTGTAACTGTAAAATGCAGTTACATTTTTCATCAATAGATGCTGATCAAGCATACTTATTAAGTAAACTCAGAAGGGCAAAAAGGTCTTATATTCTCTACAAATACAGAAATTTAAGTCACTTATGTTTAATATCATTATTAATGAGGTTGTATTTAAGTGCCTAGTTTTACATTATATGTTTTATATTTCCCATATTTTGAAAAAAATTCTTTATTACTTAATATCATTTTTTTCTCATGGAACAACTCATCTTTTTCTGTCCATTCTTGTAATTCTGGTTTAGTGTTTATGTTTTTGCACCTTTGTATCATTTTATTATTTTGAGAGGTTACTAAAGAGTAGAAATGTGCCGACCTTGGTATTATTGAGTTGTGGGTAGCTGTGGTTGCCCGAGTTTCTGGTACATAGCTTAACCATTATCTCACTGAGGTGTGGCCTGTAAACCAGTCAGTACCCACGGCCCTTGAATGATAACATCTGGTTCTTGGCGTTATCAGTGGTTCCTGCATCTGACACCACTACTCAAGTGATTTTTAGCATCCAGTCCTTTCAAAGTCACACAGAGTTTGCGTATAACTAATACACCTGGGAAATTAAGATGGCTGTGTGGACAAAAGAGCTTGTTCTACAGAGCTAGAGTCCTGAGTTCCATCCGTAAGACCCAGGGAAGGGTGGAATCAGAGAACTTGCTCTCCTGAATTGTTCTGTGACCTAAATACTGGCCTAGGCATGCTGCTCCCACACAAATATGTGTACCAAACACAGACTAGTCATTACATACATTAAAAATTGAGGGAGCCGGGCGGTGGTGGCGCACGCCTTTAATCCCAGCACTCGGGAGGCAGAGGCAGGCGGATCTCTGTGAGTTCGAGGCCAGCCTGGTCTACAAGAGCTAGTTCCAGGACAGGCTCCAAAGCTACAGAGAAACCCTGTCTCGAAAAACAAAAAACAAACAAACAAAAATTAATGAACTGCATGATACTTCGAATTCTTATGCTTGCCATGCTAAAAGGTTGCAACCATGTTCTATGTTGATATGTTTGGTTTGTGCATTTTCAAAGAACAATAACATTTCTAAAAAGCCTAAGAGGCCAAATGTTTCAAATTTGATGGCCCTTGGCTATGATAAAGAAGAACTCGGTGAAAATAATATTTCTTAGTTCATAGTTATCTGTAAATGTCTTCAGTTTGACTGTATCTCAAGTGATGTTTCGGCTGCTATAGAATGTTATGATACCTGTTGTTTCTCAAGCATTCTTATCTTATGCTTCAATGAAATGTACATTTTCTCTTAGAAAAAAAGTTAGCATAGATAAAGAGAAACGAGTTAATGAGGTTAATATAAGCTATGAAGCTAGTTAGGACAAGCACAAGATAAGGCTGAGCATACGTAGCTGATAAGTCTTTGTGTGATGATTTGAAACTGGTTGGTGTCCCCTCCCCCCCAAAAAGCCTGCTAAAGTCAGAGGCATTTCATTTTAAATATTTTAAAAATATTTAATTTCTAAATACCTTTAGTATCTTTCTTTATCACAAAATTCAGTTGACTTATTTATAATGTCCTCAAATTATTGGGCTGATGAGATGACTCCTTAGGGAAAAACGATTGCCGTGCAAGTCTGACCACCTAGCTTGATCCCCAGAACCCACAAAGGAAGGAGAAAAGAAAACTGTCCTATGACCGCCACAGAGTTGAAGAGGCATATGTGTGCTCCTTCTGCATACATACACATATCTGCACACGCTCACACACACAAGGAAAACAAATAAAATGTAATTAAAAATAATGTGTAAAAATTCTGTCAAAAGTGAATCATGTTAGAACTTTGCGTAGTATCATCGGGTTAATACAACTTAGGATGATTTCCTTTAAAAATATCTGCATTTATTGGTATTTTAGTTTGTATTCTATCAAAGACTGCTTGTAATGAATTCTTTCATATAAGTTTGACCAAGTACAGTTTTAATAAATCATAGCATGAAAAACAAGATAATACTATATTTAGGAAAAATAAAGTACGTGATAGAAATAATTCTACACAAAAAATTTGATGTATGACAGCATCTATCTTGTTTACAATTTTCACTGATTGCTTAAAATCAGCAAACTATTTAATTTTATTTACTCATCTAGCACTTTGTTTTATTGACAGGATAGAACTCTGTTATATAATTTAATGTTGTGCTATAGCATGATTTTTATCACTTAATCTATAGAGCTTATTATTTTATGGGGAGCACAATTATATGTACATATCAGTAAATATGTATCCTATTTCATTATGATATCTAATAAGAGATTTGATAAATAAAAATTCAAAAAATATTCCATGAGAAATAAAATTCATGCAGATAAATTTAAACGATGTATAAACATGAATTCATAAACATGAATTTCACAATCAACTAGAAGATGCTTCAATGTTTTCCTAAGAGTAATTGCTCAACCTCCATTTTTTGTTTGTGTTCAGAGTCGAGTGATTTAAATGTCAGGCATTCACTTCGAATCTCTCATTCTTGTCATGCTTGCTTTAAGTTGCTCTTATTTGAAACATACCATGAAGACAGCTTTCTTGTAAAACTGTCATAAAATAAAAAAAAAACTCTACCATTCCAATGAGTGCTTCAGTTTTAGTCTGTGATTAATTGATGTGACTTATTGATTAATCTTTATTTTGTGGTGTGAGGAACTGAGAACAGGGCATCATGCCTGCTAATCATGCGATGCACTGCTGAGCCCTAACTGAATTCTTCAGGAATATCCCCACTTAAAAATTTATGGAAGGTTTGGCTGTGCAGTTCAATTACCTAATCTGCTTTAAAGATTGTTTTCAATATAGAAAATTATGTTACTGAGCTTTCCTACTACTTCCCTAATTTCTTCTGCTATTTAGGTGGGAAATTACACATAATTATAATATTATATTCAGTAAATAAAACACATAACACATTTTACCTTATATTTTCACTTTGTATTCTTTCATTTTACTCCTCATAAGGACTTTGCTGAAATTTTATGGCTATTCATTTCTTAGAAAATATCTCAAGTTTGTTTCTGTACATATATTTTGCACATAAAATGCTTCATGAATCATATGTCAGAGCTTGGATGGCTTGGCATCGCATTAGAATATGTGTGCTGAAGAAAGCAATATTTTAGTCCCACATACTTTTATTTGCGTGAAAAGTCTCTTTCCTTTACTGGTAAATGCCCACATTAAAAACATCAAATCACTTGTGTTTTCTTGGAGAACCTGACTCCCAGGCACAAATTGATAAAGATTTCCCCATCCCACGGAAAATTTAAACTTTATACTTCTTCATTTCATACAAGCCACCCCCCCACATATATCTAAGATAAAATTTTTAACTCCTGTGAAGATATTTTTATATTCAAATAATTATATTCTATATATCACAACATATTTTCTTCTAGTTCTGATTTCATTTGGATTGGAGAATGGACTGTTTAACTAGTAAAATTAGCTTTTATTTTGTGCGCTTCTCTTTCCATTTAGTTTTCATTTTCATAAAGACAGATAGCATTTATGACTTTGTGTCTCAGACCATGTTTTTCTCCCTAAACTACATAATCTCAGACATGCAATGGACAGAGAGATAAGTAAATCCAATAGTTGTATATCAGAGACATAAGAACTGGGACCCAGAGTCACTGATTAAGTTCACAAAACAGTTAGTCATTGAAGTCTGTACTGGTCACCCTTTCCTCATTTGCATTCCAAGCACAAAGCCCTTCAAGCCTTTCTTAAATACAATTTTAAACATTGGTTTCCAATCGGTCACCATCATGATCTCATAAACTCATGTAATAGCAAACTTAATTTCAAGTTGAGAAGCTTTCCCACGTTCAGCTCTTGCACATCAAATATACTAAATATAATAAAAATACAATTCTTTCCCTCAAGAAAGCAGGCTGAACAAGCCACGGAGAGCCAGCCAGTAAACAGCATCCCTCCATGGCTTCAACATCAGCTCCTGCCTTCAGGATCCTGCCCTGAATTCTGGTAATGGTTCCTTCCCTGATGCACTGAAATGTGGAAATTTAAGTACAATAAACCCTCCTCCTCAAAATAATACTTTCTCTTTGTCTCCTACAAATCACAATTTAGATTTAGAAATAGATTGTGATAAGTGGGGTGAGAAAATCACAAAATTGTAGAAAACAAAAAAAAAAGTTGATTTGACTAGTTACACAGTATAAAATTTCCTGAGAAAATATTACAAAAAATGATAAATATTTGCAAGGGAAAAATACATGCTAAGTGTGTAGCCTGGAGCTGCTAGTACTAATTTACAAGACTTTTAAAAATACAAAAGCATAAGAAATGATTGGAAACACAGAGAAAATCATGTGGACTAGATTCGAAGACATGAAAATATTCATAGAAAGTGATCTTTCTGTTTTCCTTGTCATTTAAGCCTTGGCTGAATCCAGCTAATACTTATAAAATTTTATGAGGTATATTCTACTGTTCAAATGGATTTGTATCTGATGAAAAATATACTCAGAGAAATTACATGACTTTTTTTTCCAAGTCATCTGATTCTGACAACTCCCTCGGTCCAAGGTTATATGAATACCCATGGTAGCCTGAGATCTACATTACAAGTGGTGTGCAAGCCTGAGATATTTGTACTCATCCTCAAAGTTCACCATCCCAAAGTGCTTCGTTAGCTAAGCAGGTTTGCACATAGAGTAGCCGGCACATCAAATTCCAGTAAGGCTAGTTTAAGCCTTACTTTCTCATTTTCAAGTACTATGATGTAAAATGTTGTTATTCTTTATAATCATCAATCATAGAAAGATTAATAGTATGCTAGATGAATAAGTGATACCAACAGTTTGATATGTGATTGGTAATTAGATGGGCTGAGCCATGGATGAATTAATGGACAGACAAGCTATACATAACAGTCTACTCAAGTAACAGACATATGGAGGTGATTTTAATAGTTGGTTGGTGCTGAAAATGTTTTGCTATGGGTATGATTACTTGGTATCAATCTATCTTTTCATTGTCCAAATGGCCATTCTTTATTTGAGTATATAGCAACCGATTTTAATGATCTATTGACATATGATTTTTATTAAACCTAATGCTGTATAATTCCTCAAAGTGTGCCAGGTTTCCATTTTGAAATGGCAATCATTAAAAACATTTTTAAAAAGTAAGAGAAAGAAATTCAGTTGTCGCAAATGTCTTATAAACTAATCTCATTCTTTAAGACCTGAACAAGGATGAGAATGGACATGCCAACATGAAAGGGGAAAATCTTATGGGGCCTCAAACCTAGACAAGGGGCTACAAACAACAAGGAAATGTTGCCAGCAGAAGAAACAGTCTTCCACAGGGTACAACCCCAAATGCTCACACCTGAAATCATACATACACAGATAATTTAAAATAGAGTAAGTGCATTCTTAATATAATATAATAAATATTGATATATTCATACATACATATATATATATATGTATATATCAACACTAAAAATAAATAAATACATGTCAACAATTAACGAAATAGAGCCCAGCCATTAATTTGAAAGAGAGAATAGTGATGGATCCATGATAGGATTTGGAGTGAGAAGGGAAGTAGAAGTGTTCTAATTAAAATATAATCTACAAAAATAAATAAAATGCATCAAAACAAACATGATATATCAAAAGAAGCCAAATATATCTATGTTTCATGGATATAATTCTTAGTGATAATCTTCATTCAGTAATTGACTTAGTTGTTTTCCCCTTTGTCTTCAAAATTTTGTTTGTCATGGAAAGAGGAGTCCTTTAAAAAAAAAGATGAAGATCATTCTGTATAGTTTATTAATGGAATTACATGAAAATTATTAAAGATTTATATTTACTCATTTTCATATTATATGCATGTTATACGTAATATACATATTATCCATAAGATTGTTTTCATACACCAGTAATTTATGTTTGTATCATGAGGCTAAAATTCATTTTCCCTCTTTAGAAAATTATCTTCCAAAACCTCACAATAACATTTTTTAGGAGAAATAGTCTTCACTATTATCAGATTACATCTACCACAAACTTTTAACTTACTCTGAAACTCCTGTTTACAGTTCACAATGACAAAAATCACAATGGGATTAATTTTCTCCACATCAGATGGGTTTACATTTTAACACACGATGAAGTAGGAGTACCCCTTTATCAAACAAGAATTATATTAAATGCAGTCCTGGATGGGTTAGCAAATAAGTTAGTCTCCCACTGGTTCAGGCATGCAGAGGAAGTTTAATTTTCTCTCTGCGTTCTGGTTGCCTCCTTCCCCCACTTCCTTGCACACCTGGAGTATTATAACCTTGTAAACGCAAAATTACATTGCATTCAGTCTCCTGTAACTTTTCCCCAATCAAAGCAAACACAATAGAGAGAGAGAGAGTCATCGTCTCCCACAGCAACAACGCACCAACAGCTTATCGGCTCACGGCGGTGTCAAACCATCCAATAATTCCAGAGCGAAATAACGTTACAAATGAGTCCTGTCGATTCTTTGCACCATGTAAATCATTAGCAGGAATAATTACCTGAGACTCTTGGTGATGAATAGAGCTGCATTCCCGATCAGTGCAATAAAGAACAGAAGTCTCTAATTACAGATAGAGAGCCTTGAAGCTACGGAGAAATGTAATTTAATGTTGCTGCCCAGATTCCACAAAGCTTAACACAAGTGTACAGTGGAAACAGTTAGGTCTTCCCACGGATAATCCTTTTGGGTCCAGTCCAGGTGGCAGAAAGTATGCCCATCTGCGAGAAGTGACTTGGGAAAGAAAAAAAAAATGCCTAAGAAAAAAATTTCAAAAAGCAAACTTGCTTAAGTACTTGTATAGGTGCTCTCAGAAATACCCTGGCCTTTTATCACATTTTCTGGCAATTTCTTTGAATTATCAAAAGGCTAAAAGTCCTTTGGGGGAACATACAGCATATAAATTGCATAAATGATAAAAAACACCACTCGGTATCAGAATCCACAGTCTCTTATCATTTTCTGTTTCTTATACACAAAGTATACCTTTGTTCAACTACAGTGAAAATACTGAGTTATAAATGCATTTCCAAAGAAAACTTAATGATTTGAATTATGTGTGTCTATTCTTAAAATGCAGTGTAATACAGAGTACAGTGAGCAACAATTTAACAATCTGGGATCTAGAGCTAGTGCAACAGTTAGGAATGTATCATGCTGTTACAGAAGACCAGGGTTCTATGCCCAACTCCCATGGCAGGTGGGACATAATTGCCTCTAATTCTGGCTCCAGGGATTTGATGCCTCTGGACTACAGAAAAACCGTTAATGTTGTGTGCACTACCTTCCCCTAATATAAATCATTAAAAATAAAATAAAATTTGCAGATTGGAAGATAGTTGGGAAGAAACAGGAGTGACAGATCAACCCAAAGTAGGGAATTGGGGGTGGGGGTTGGGGCTGGTCCTGACAACTGACTGCAGTGACAACGCCAGGTGATTTTTCTCAACCCATAACTCCAAGGAAAATGAACGGCGACTGGATGTCTAATACTGGTTTGTAGAGCCCTGGGTCTGCCATTTACTGCTATATGTCCGGCTGTGACCCTTCGTTGTGAATCAGCCTCATTGCATGTCTTAGAAGTGTAGCAACTTCGTCAGTAGCACATACTTGAAATGGATATAAATTGAAATTGTTTACATAGAATAACACACAACTTTCTTTTTGGCTATCCCCCATTATCAGATCTGCGAAGGAAAGTTGTCAACACTTCAATAGAAACTATTTCTTATACAGCTTCCACCCCTTTTTGAGCTATACCTCTGTATATCTTCCTACGTTTCTACTCTAACACACATAATTTATCTGTGAATTTAAATTAATCACAATACAGATGCATGAAAATATTCTGCTGTTTTCCAAAGACAAAAAAAAGGAAAAGACGAAGCTATAGCTTTAAAAATCTCTAATTTTCTAAAATTGACTAAGTAGTCAGTAAGTATCACTTTCCTAAGTCCTTATTTTCTATAATTCATTACCTTTTCTCTACATAACTAATAAAATATTAGGGGTTTCTTTGAGGCTGCTTTATACAGAAATTATACAGTATTATTAAATGCCTTTAATAAAATAGATTCTAAAAGCAGGTTCTTGTTTATGTCAGTAGTGCAGGTAGACATGCCTTGCCTGAACTATTCATAAGCATGAAAGGCCTCTGAGACCCAGAGCTTAGATTCAGTATAGAGGAATTCACTGCTGATCCATTACAATTACAAATCTCCACAGAAGTACTCTTGGGGACACCTGAAAACCTACCTGGAGAAAAGTTGATCACTGAGGAAAACACGCTAATTATGAGTTAAAGAGATGGAAGAGAAAAAGCTAAAGGAGGTTCTGGAGTTGGATAGGTGCCCATTATCACACATAAAACAAAGAAGACCTACTTCATCCATAGGACTTCATTTCAGTTATCAATTTCAGAGGAAGAATTTGAAGGTCAATTACCAAATAAAGCCTCCACCGTATTTCTAGACATTAATTGCAGGTTTTCGTATGTGCCTTTTATTTAAGTTGATTACATTATGAAAACTCAACAACAAGACTGAGTAAGTGGAGAAAATAAATAAAAAAATATAGATAATAACAAACACAGGTTAACGGAAGTAGTATCTGAGGCATGATGCAGAGTGGATGCAGACACAGGAAACCCCCAGTCCTGAACTTCCTCGTGTGTCAAGTCGTCAGAGCAGAATTAAGAGAACTCGTCACCACAGGTTCTGGAGGGACGTGGAGAAGTGAGCCAGTTGTTTCAAAGAGATACATTTCCGATTCCGGGAAAGACCTGAAGGATCTTCTCTTGGAGACACCTTGAAAAGAGGTCACTGCACATACTGACCGATGTCCTCAATTATGTGGGCTTGAAAGAAAACCAGCAAGGCATTTATGATCATTCCTGTCCACATCCAGGAGCGAAGCTGGTAGGAACTGTGTAAGTTCAATTTGGCAAATATGTTATCTGGGGCCAAGACACTGCTGCCCAGTGTTTTGCCCCCTGGGTTGCCCAAATCCAAACTGAATCCAGTGGATTCTAAGTGGAAATGATTGACAAGTGTCCTGTGGGTCTCCTCATGATAGGATCTTAGTGTTTGTTTTCCTCTTTCTAAAGATATAGCATGAAACATTTCCAGACAGCTCCTCAAATTAAACTCAAACCAAAGTAATGTCACCACACTGGGAAATATGGCAATGTCACGCAGGAAAAGGATTTAATGATGCACTCTCCAGAGAAACAGTCACCATAGGAAATTTCCTTTTTGACATTTTTTTTCTTCCCCAGGCCAGAGCAATAGCAGCATCCTCATGCGGCCTCCTTCTCGACAAAGGATCACTGTGGGAAACTCAAAAAGCCGTGTTTCAAAACTGAAAATAAGCCTCATGTTTTATTTCTTTTCACTCAACGTCAGCACACAAAAAATGCAAACCTTTTAATCACAAGGAAATGCTTTTTAGACAGACAGTTATCTGCTCCTTTTATTTTGCTAATAAATTAAAAGGAATGGAGGAAATTTCATACGTAACATTTAAAAGGAACAGGTGAAAACAGTTCTTCACCGGTTTAGAATTTATTCGTTCACAACATGACACATTTAATGAGGCCATAAACGAAACAATGAAATTTATATATACATTATCTCGTAATACAGAAAGATCCAAGTTTTAATTTTTATGCTAGTTATTCTAAATCGTGTTGTGGGACAATGGTCTGGACCCTGAACTTCGCTAAGTTGTAGAAATTTTTTTGATGAGGATTCCTAAGGGACTTGCAGACCTAAATAGGAGAATCTGAAGAATGGATAAGAACATAAAGTGAATGATTTGCATGTGAGAATAAGTAGTGTCTTTACTTTAAATAAAAAGTCGCAGCAATTCCAAATTTTTCTATCTAATAAAAATAAGCATAATGTATAGTTCTTCCTTACAAGAGAAATGGAAAGGTTTACCCACTTACATTAGATAAAGGACTAAAAATGTTGTCTTAATAAGTAGATAGATGATACATTAGATACATAGAGAAAGATATATAAACATATACATAAAGGAAATAGATGTGATAAGAAAATAATCAACAGGTGATATTACTAGTGAATGAATATTTAATAAAAATCAAAATATTTGCACTGTTTTAAGGTAACTCTTTGCCTTCTTTTAAAATCACAACACAAAAGGTAAAGAAAAATTATGGTTCAAACATTTAGTAAGCATTTCCTTAAAAACATGATCTAATATAATAACACGGGTACTGAGATAAAGCAAAATCACATTCTTTCTTTCCACTTATTGAGGACAAAGAAACAAAAATATTCCCATAGAATCCTTCTCTGAGTGTATAAATTAAATTTATTCATAAAATCTAGCAGGTAAATCCAGATTGATCGGCAGTTAGGAAATGGCTGACCTTTAACTTTAAAACAAATTACAATCATGAGAGTCAGAGAAAGATTGAGGATGAGGAATCTCTGAAGAGACACAGCAAATAAATCTCATTCCTCACCATGTGAGTTTGATAGATAAGATACACAGAAGAATTTACTATAGTAAAAAAGACAATAGGAATATTTTTAGGACCTGAAAACAGTGTTAATTTGGAAAAAGCCTGGATGAATTTTTATGTCTTTGGAGAGAAAATATGGGAAATCATCTAGTAATGGAAGTTTAAGAGTGCTCTTCTATGCTCAAAGTATCTGTGAATGGGAGGCAGGTAAGAATTTTACTCTAATAGAAAAATTGGAGACAATTGAAAAGGAAAAAGTAACAAAAATTATTTGAAAGCAATTAAAATCATTTAGGCTTAGTGTAGATACCCAGGAAACCATGAGTTATTTGATTATTGGATAAAATGTTATTTATTTCTTAACTTTAATTTTTCTGCTATTTTTAACTATTTTTTGTTTCATTATGTATGTAAGTATTGGATGTATTTAGAGGGGGATTTAAAATAAAACAGTATATTGCATGAGAAACTGAAATTTGAATAGTTCAAATGCAGTTTGGGGAGGGTTTTTTTTTGGGTCAGGGATAGCCTAATATAGCTTTATTTATATATTTAAGAGTTTCAGTGATGGGGCTGGAGAGATGTCTCAGAGGTTTAAGAGCACTGGCTGCTCTTCCAGAGGTTTTGAGTTCAATTCCCAGCAACCACATGGTGGCTCACAACCATCTCTGAGATCTGGTGCCCTCTTCTGGCAGGCAGGCATAAATGCAGAAGGAACATTATATACATAATAAATAAATAAATTTAACAAAAAAAAGAGTTCCAGGGAGAATGATGGAATGACAGAGAAATGTCATCCTACAAAGAAAATTTTTGATAAGTATCATTGGGCTTTAGAGTTGGGTTGGTTTAGAGTTGGCCTTTCTCCTCTGGGAGGATGCAGAGTACTGATCACTAGGTAGCAGGGAAGAAGACTCTATTTAGATGCCAGTTTCATTTCTTCATGTTTAATGAGAATTAAAACTGCTATCTTCAGCGACAAGGCCTTATCATCAGTTGTTGGAGAGCCACCGATAGCTCTGGCAATAGCCTGAGATGGTTGAGGGTTTTTAGAAGACCCCTTTGGCCAGTAACTCAACTAGATGTAATCTATTCCTGACACTGGAGGTTTCGTTTAGTGGAAAAAAATATCTAGCACCAACATACGATTTTAAAGAAATTCAGAAGGTTCAAATATTAAAAGGCAAGACAGTTGAATCAACCTA
>NW_026067986.1:5508393-5524215 GCF_014885135.2 Alexandromys fortis | reverse complement strand
CTTTAAGCATGTGGCTAATTTTTTTCTGATACATCTTTGTCCATAAATCTGCAAACAGGTACAAACTTCCAAATGTACTGAGGATTGCCATTGGCCCCACTTATCCTGTTGCAAGTTCAGTGAGCTGGCACTAGTTTTGCACCCCGGGATGTTTACTTTGGCGTATTTTGTTACTGATCTTCTAATGTTTGCTGTTTGATAATAAAGTCCCACTTGGGGTTTCTAACCAATAGCAATTTGCATTTAGTTTTACAGTCTGTGCTTTGCAATCTTAGTGCCTTCTCTTCTGTCTAGCTGAGGATAGTTGCTCCTAGGCACACCTGAACCTGAAATGAACCGACAATATTTTACATTTTTTCATCATGCCAAGCAGGAGAGGAACACAATATAGGCCAATCTCAGCTCTCTGAACATCTGTTGCTTTAAGGTGATATTGCTAAAGAACTCTAAAACACAACCAGGCAAATGCCATCCCTGTAAGGGTCCCACTATATGTTGGAGATTTCCAGCTGGAAACTTAATTGTAATTTAGACAGAGCATTCAGAGACAGCTTTTGTGCTGCTAGCCTCCATACTTTTATTGAATTGGATAATTTAATCAATAAGTTACAATACTCTCTGGCGTGAAACTATAAAATTCTAGGAGCAGATCAATTGGACATCTGTTTGCTGGCTTCTCTTCCTTCCTGTATTGCCGTTCTTCCAGGACTTTATGTCATACTTTCTTGCTGTCAGTCACACATTGATGGGCTGGCTGGCAATCTACTTTTTAGACTTTGTCCATATCCATCAGGAATGTATTCAACCTTATTACTATTCACACACACACACACACACACACACACACACACACACATACACACAGATATACACATACACAGTCACTCCACAGACTCACAGCCTCTATATACAGTGGAGAAACGTAGAGTGATTTAGGAAGTATTTTAACAACATTTGTTACACGATTTGAGTTTGGATTGAAGAACGTTTTAAGAAAAAATGTCACTAAAGGAAAGCAATTCAAAGACTCAGTACCTCGCAAACTTATTTCACCTTAGCATACTGAGTAGCAGTTTTCTTTCTGACACTTTCATGCACACCTGGCTTTGGTTGAGGTTATCCAATGCTTCCTCTCTCCGTTCTCCCTGATCCCACTCCAGCTCACACCAGTACCATCCATTCCAGTAGCATCATTTCCGTTTGCCATCTCCTGTGTTGGGAGATCTTGTAGATGCAGGTATTAGATAATCTTCTGGCTATCACTACATCCACTAGTGACTACCACACATCAGCTGGGAAGAAGCATGCTTAACTCTGCTATCTTAAATTGGGTGATGATCTTCTGGCTATGCTCACATGTGACCAGGGATTGCTCCAGTTTTGCCTCTATCATTTTGATCAGAGAGATGGCTTATCTGATTTAGAAAATAATATTGACAGAGGACTTGAAGATCTGTCTGAAAATAAATGACCAATCCCTGGATGTGGAAGCTGTTCTTTTTCTCTCTCTTGTAGATCTTTAAGAATGCTAAAGAATTTATTCATTATGTATACAATGTTCTACCTGTGTATAGGCTTGCAAGCCAAAAAGAGGGCCAACATGTGGTTGCTGGGAATTAAACTCAGGACCTCTGGAAGAGTAGCCAGTGTTCTCAACAACTGAGTCATCTCTTAACTTAATATTATTTTAAAATTAAAAGAAGAATATAAAAAACATTAAGGAATAAGCATAAAAAGTGTTCACACATTTTGAAGATTTCTCATAATGAAGCTTGTCCTTTGGTTTATTTATTACCAGAAAGATTTGCAAAGCATGGAACATTTTCCTATTTTTCTTTTTTATTGTTTTATAATTTCATATGCATATGTGATTCAAATAAAATTATTCCCCTCTTATCCAATTCTTCTCTCATCTCTTCTACTTTCTTTCTACACTGGCGTGTACTCTTGAATCCATATATTGTTGCCTGCCAATTCAGGGGTCAGGCCATCTATTTGGGCTTTGGTAAACTTTCAGAGTTGTAAAGTTTTCATTTCTGTAGGTCTTTCATGTTCTTGAGTACAAGATAATTCTTTCTAAAGCTGTTGTGAATCACTATTTTCTCCTGATTATTTCTTGGTATGTCTTTTGTTTGTATATAGGAAGGTGGATGATGTTTTGTTAATTTTGAAACTTGCTACTTTGCGGGCTATGTATCAGCTACAAAGGTTTTCTGATGGCTTCTTTGATGACTTTTATGCATATGACCATACAGTCTGCAAATGAGGATTCTCTGAGCTTTCCCTTTCATATTTGTATCCACTTTGTGTCATGTTTGATCTTACATCTTTAGTTAAGAGTTCAAGCATTTTGTTGAACAGAAGGTGGAGAGCGGGCCCATCCTTGTCTTGTTCCTGATTGTAGTGAAAATTCTTAGAGTTTTTTTTTTCTTTTAAGAATAGTGTTGGGTATGAGCTTGTTGTAACTTTTCTGTATTATATTGAGATGTGTTGCTGCATCTGCAGATTTTCTTCGGATATTTAACTATGAAGAAATGATGGCTTTCATTACAGATCTTTTCTGAATCTATATGGTTTCTGTCCCTGAGTTGACTTATCTGCTGGATTGTTTATTAATTATATGTGTCAGAAAATTTTCTACATCCATAGGATGGAGATTATTTGATCATAGTATGCTCTTTGTATATGTTTTTTTTCAATTTGACTTGCTAATATTTTATGACACTTTCATGCACACCTGAAAATATTTGGCTTTATTTTCATTGTTGTTCATGAGTGAGATTGTTTAGTGGTTCTCTTTTGTGTGTAGGTCTTCTTTTTTTTTGGCTATGATCTCAAGGGAATCCTAGCTTTGGAAAAAGAATTTGGAAGTGTTTCTTCCTTTCCTAATTTACAGAATAATTTGAGCATTATTGGTGTTAGTTATCTGAAGGTCTGGTGGTAGAATCCTCTATGGATACATCTAGCACTGTGCTCCGGGCCCCCTTCTTAAGATTCTTTTAATTAGTACTTCTATTTCTTTATTTGTTATGGGTCTGTTAAAATTGTTTACTTCATCCATATTTAACTTTGGTAGGTCATGTGCATCTAGAAATTCACCCATTTCTCTTCAATGTTATGTTTGATTGAATGTAGAATTTTAAAGTATGTCTTTGAGATTCTAAGAATTTTTTAAGT
This sequence comes from Alexandromys fortis, assembly GCF_014885135.2. Classification (NCBI taxonomy): domain Eukaryota; kingdom Metazoa; phylum Chordata; class Mammalia; order Rodentia; family Cricetidae; genus Alexandromys; species Alexandromys fortis. Next base: position 5,521,038 of record NW_026067986.1, on the reverse strand, counting down.
GTCTCTAGTGATATCATCCCTTTTTTTTTTTCTTGTCAGAACAGAAACCTCAGTCAACGAATGATTCCCAATGTGTAGAAAACTGCATCCCCAGAGAACCTGAGAGAGCTTGGGTAGTAATTCTAGACACAAAATAAAAGGGTTAAGCATGGCTTTTGGTAGCAGCAATTTCTTGGGTTTGCTCTTTTTGCAAGAGGCAGGTGCATTTCATTCAAGAGAGGCTTCCTGACTCAGCTTCAGCTGCAAAAACTTTACAGCCCTTTTAAGAGGCTCTGCCACAAAACACTTAAATGGTGCTATGCGTAGCTGATAGCATGCTTCTTGGTGATGGCAGGGACCTTAAAACTCCATGGAGTTGTGGCATTAAACATGGCTCTGGCCAGTACCTCCTCCATGTGGCTGGCCTCTCAGAAAGCTAAGGAATGGGCTGGATCAAGCCATCATAACCATGGCTTTAATCCTAGTCACACTGCTTAACAAATTAGAGACTCATGTGGTCAGAAAAAAAAAGAGATACAGTAAAGATAATTTCAGATGAAAAAGCCTCTAAACAGTTTTCATTGTGTTTAAAAATCTATGTAGGCTTGGGAGAGAAAAGAAAAAGGATAAAGTCCTTAAAATAAAAAATAAACAAGGAGAGTAGGTAGGTGTGGTGGCACACACCTTTAATCCTAACACTTGGGGAGCAGAGACAGGCAGATCTCTGTGAGTTCAAGGACAGCCTAGTCTACAGAGTGAATTCCTGGACAGCCAAAGATACAGAGAGAAACTTTATCTCAAAAAGCCAAAACTTAAAAATAAAAATAAAAGAAATAGAATTTAAAATAAAGCCATCTAAGGATGAAAAATACACAGAGAGTCTGGATACTGTATGTTATTGTGTTGTCTTTAAATTGTTTGATGGCTGAAGAAGGAGCAAAAGTTGCTAAAAGACATTTCATATAAATGTTGCTGGATTATGTATATAATAAAATTTAAGTCAAAAGACATGTTACTTTGGAGAAGAGGTTTTGCTTTTGCTTCCACAGGAAATGAGAAGCTGTGGATTCAATCTGAGTTAAAAAAAAAAAAAAATCAGGTTTGACCAAGGAAGACCCCCTGAGAACTCTCCGATAGAAGCAATGGCCCAGATGTCTGAGTTCCACATTCAGAACAGTTCAAAGATTGTTGCCTGAGATGATCAAGCCTCACAGGATACTCTAGTCAGGACTTTATCCTAATTCTAAATTATCTTTAGGTTCCCATAAGATTATCAGCGCCCCCAACAGCAGGAAGTAGCCTGGAAAACTATGCTCACATTCTCAAAAAAATGGATTAATGACGTTTGCCTTTCTTTAGAATGTTGGTTGCAAGTTTTATGGATAATGGTCAGTAGAAAAGCTAAATAAAGGTGATTTGATTCAGAGTTCTTGTTTAATAAAAAAGGGGGGTTTGCTATAGGATAATGGTCTGTACCCTGTCACTTGTATTTTTAATAAACACTGATTGGCTAGTAGCCAGGCAGGGAGTATATGTGGGGCATTCAGGCATGAAGTAGTACTAGGGCAATATGAATTCTGGGAAAAGAGAAGTTTCAGTCTGCAGTCACCACCCAGACAGAGAGCAAGCAAGATGTGACTGCCTCTTCGAAAAAGTTGCCAAGCCACATTGCTAACACAGACAAGAATTATGGGCTAATATAAGTTATAGGTGTTAATAGGAAGCCTCAGATACTAGGCCAATCAGTTTTTTCCCTTTGTTAGTTTTAGTATTGGATTAGTTATCTGTATAGGAGACATGTTGGTTTGGGTTTGGGCGTTTCTATTTGTACTTTTAATTTTTGTTGTTTCCTTTTTTTCTTACAATGTAGGTTTCAAAACACAAGCATATATACAATATGGAAGATCAATGCTTTGACCATAACAAAATCCTATAAAATTTTACTCATTAATAATTCCCTAGATGAACACAAGAGCAGAGAATTTCAAAGAATTATCCTAAACTTCATCAGGTAATTCAGGGGTTTAAAATGAATGCAATGAAGTGGCCCAATGGGCCTAAAATATTAATTGTCTTAGTGATACCTAAGAAGATCCACTCATAAAGATGATGGAAATGATGTAGATAATCTAATATTTGAAAATGTTCTCTCATCTATGTTTCTTAACATCACATCTCCAGATGTGAATCTATAACCTGGCAAAATGTCAGAAAAAAAAGAGGCTACAATGGAAGGAGCAATAGGAAAGAGAATATCAGGGTGCAATTGATGTGAAAGGGAAATGGAATAAATTTTTGGTGACATTAATTATGAAGGGATAAGATGTCAGCCAAGGGAGGAAGGAAGGTCAAATAACAGTTAAGTTGCCTGTAAAAGGATAAGGAATCTTTGATTATCTAACCTAAAATTGCATATAATGAATCTAAGTCTACATGTACACTTTACTATATAGTTTAAATAAAATTTTACATCCTGGCCTGACTGTGCTCCCTCAAGACTCACAGACTGCGTGACAAAAGCAAAACACCCCACCTGAAAAATTCCCTCTTGGCCAGGGTAGTCCAAGAGAGTGCAGGAATATTATGGGCTATTGTTGTCATTCTGGTTGTCTTCTAGAGGTTAAACATACATTTTCATTATTGAAAATGTCGTAAGATCCATCAGGCACAGGACCCGGAGATGTCTGAGCTTTATCGGACCTGAAAACCTCCTCTCTGAGTACCAGTTTTCATGATACCAAAGCTGGTACAATGAGATGGCCCAAACAATCCTAAACATTTAAGAACTATAACAGTGACCAGCATGTTACAATAACCCTAAGGGTTCAATAGTGGCACATACACTTTTGCAGTAGCAACAGATGGACTTAGGGCCTGCTTAGGAAGAGGAAACCACGGACGGTTCTGGAAACACAGCCAACCACCAGGGATAATGAAGTCACTGATTGGAAGAGAATCTCTTACTACCAGTTTCCTAAACCTAAGTCCTTCCTCTCTGCCTTCTCATGCTCATACACACAGAAATGTGACACTCTCACCCCTCATTAAATGAAATTCTCTTTGCAGCAGAGGGCGATGATTACAGAAAACCACAGCCGACTAAAATGCACGGAGAACATGGGACCATTGTCTTCCTGGGTCTGGTTTACCTATCTCAGTGTAAGCTTTTCTATATCCATTTATTTGCTTGTAAATTTTGCGAATTCCATTTTGTTTGCAATTGAATAGTATTCCATGGCGTATGTTCTTTGTGCCACTTGAGAACTGACACATCCAAATTCAGCCTGGGAACATCCTAAAAGAAGGGGTTGGGAAGATGATAAGAGCCAGAGGAACAGGAAGTCTCCTAGGAGGCTGATTCTCCTAGAAAGGTCGGGAAGATAAGCCATGAAGTTTCACCAACATGGCTGCCTAAACAAGACACGAGCAATTGCCAACCAATAGACATGTGAACATGGAAGTGGAGAAAACCTACAATTCTCTAACCTCAGAGGAAGAACCGCAGGCAAATAAAGGATACCCAGAGCAGGAGAGACAGTCATTGCTCAGAGAAAAGCCACCTAACTGGTCATCTAATTCTAAGCTGTCTGTTCTGGACTCCTATACATACATGTATTTTAAGGACTGAGCGTGTTGTATTCATGAACGTACACAATTAAAGCAAAGAAGCCAGGAATTTGAGAAACAGCAAGTATAAAATAGTATATAGGGAGGTATGACAGAATAAAGGGAAGTGTGAAAATCGTACAGTTATATTTTTCTTTCAGAAAAAAAATCAGTGCATATGTACAAGTTAAAGATAATACTTTTCATTGACTTTATGCAACAAATACATGCATAATACTAGTAATTTCCCCGAACACTCATGATATTTTGCCAATGACATTTCTTGTTAACTATGCTGCCAGTCACAACTGACATGATTGGGTCTGATGGCATTTGGCAGAAGCGGCACAGATTAGAGAGCAGAGAGAACGGATTCGGTCCTGCTAGCTAATCTGTGAAGCTTTCACTTCCAGCCCATCAGTGGCACCTGCAAGTGGCAATCATTCTCCTTGGTTACAAGGGCTGGCAGAAACCAACCTAGAGCAAAAGGAGCCAAACATAAAGGTGAAAACATTTTCATAAAGAAATTTTAGATTCCTTTTAAGGAAAAGCAAAGGAAGAAAGCAAACAATGCTTTGTTCTGTACACCTTTTTAATTATTCTATGTATAGAATTTTAAAGTAAACGCAGTCTGGAAGGAAAAGTGAGGTGGGTGTGTAATCTTCCATGGTCCATGATAAGAATCCCCAAGCAGCCCCGCATTCAGCACGAGGCTTTAAAACTGCTGTGCCGTGCCTGCTCCTCCACTCTTCCTTTGAGTTCCTTGTTAGAGCTGCGCAAACCTTTCATCTCGTGAAACCTGCCAACTTCAGGAATATTTTATGAGTTACGAGCTTTGCAAGTTTTGCAGAATATACCCAAGCATCACTTTCGCAGGCAGCAGGGCTACAAATGTTTTCTCGGGATTTAAAAAAAAAAAAATTTTTTTTAAAAAAAAAAAGAAACCATGGAAAGAAGATGAGTAGCTTTTGCCACATTGTTTTCTGAAATCTCCTTTTCTGCAAGCTGACCTGCAGCTGGGCTCTGGGGCAGTTTGGGCAGGCCATCCCGCAGGGGTTGCCATCCCAGTCAAACCTCTCCCTAGAAGAACAGGCAGGCTATGAATAATGAGTCCCCTCCATTGTTCCAGGCTCTGTCAGGTAAAATAAGATATTACTGAAGAAGTCAGTGATTAAAATAAAGTATTAATGAATAGGGAGGTTAACTTATTTGGTTATTATTTGGTAGTTGCTTATTATTAGTTAACAAGGCTCTTTTATCCCACTTCCAGTTAAATGCACTAACGTATTCTCTTTTGTACATCTAATTTATTATTTTGATATCTAATTAATTTGGTATTAGGTGAAGTCTGCCGAACATTTTTTCTAAAATGCTGAGATCATAAGACACTCAGCGCCTAAATTATGATTATCACTAACTGAAAACAATGTCTGAAGAATACCCCGTTCTTGGCACCGGGACCGTAAGACGTTAGGATGTTGAGGAGGAAGAGACAGATATTGTTTTTAACTGAACAACTCAAAAAAAAAAAAAAAGAAAGAAAGAAAGAAATGAAGAAAGATCTGAAGTGGTGTGCACACCTTCATGAGTGGCCTGTCTTCTTTTGAACAAAGCAGTTATTACGGAGAATGTAAATCATCTCAGCCTCAGTGTGGTTGATATTTTTTTATATACGCAATCTTACAGTCACGCTCCGACAGGCTGGTGGGGTATCTCTAAAACCCATGTCTTTCTGGATTATGGGTTACTGACTCTGGACTGGTAGCTGGGGAACCTGCACAGGACTGAACAAGGCCCTCTAAATGTGTGTGAGGGAGAGATATGTGGTTTGGGCAGTCTGTGGGACCCCTGGATGTGGGATCAGGATTTATCCCCAATGCATGAACTGGCCTTTTTGGAGCCCATTCTGTAGGGAGGGATGCCTTATTTGGCCTAGATACAGGTGTGAGGGACTTGGTCCTGCCTCAACTTGATATGCCAGACTTCCTTGACTCCCCATGGGAGGCTTTTTTCTTTCTTAGAAGTGGATAGGGGCTTGGGTGGAGGGAAGTTGGAGGGAAAGATAGAGGAGAGGAGTTAGGGTGAACTGTGGTTGATATGTAAAATATAAAAGCCTTTAAAATAAATAATTAAAAATAATGTCTGTAGAAGACATTGACTATTAAGTGGGGAATAACAAGGCTCATGTATCTAGATAAATCGCAGAGATTGTGGGGATAATAGAGATGATCCTTTTTTTTTAATTTTGCCTATGGCACTAGGAATTTACAAACTATAATCATTGTGCTACCAGAAATAATTTGTGGGCAAAGTATCAGTTTACTGCAAACTAAATTACATTCTGGCCAGAGAAAACAATACCTAGCATACTAAGCTACTCAACGTGTGTGTCTGAGGACAACTGGCTCATCATCATCCAGGAGAGGCCATGGCAGATCTGTCCACACAGCACAGGTTAACCCGGCACCTCAGGCTGCAGCAACTGAATCCAACTCTTCTGTGTCTTCACGTTCCTCCTCAGTAAAAATGATGACTGTCAAAGGCTTCGATGAGGGCACTTTTCCTCCCAAGAACACACTGTTCTTCAGGTGAAGGTATTGATTGTTGTGTCAGGAGAGGAGAAAAGAAATACATATTGATGCTCACCTTTGAGAAGTAGCAACTAGTTGAAGTGAGATCACTGTCCATTGGAATGTATCACACTTCCCTTAAGTGAGACACGACTAAAATTGAAATAGTAATTAAAGCCTCATCTATCCAATGTTTTTTAAAGTAAACCTTTATGATACTGTGCATTTAAACATAGACACACAGAGACACAGAGACCCATTAGTTATAGATTTAATAACATACATATATAACACTATTTTATATAACATATATGTTGGGCCCATTTGGAGTCCTGGCCTTCAGCTGCTCTTCCCTGCTAGAGCCTTCTAATTTGAGTTACTAAAAGCTGTGCCTTGCCTTGAGGATCAGAGGATAAGGTTTTCACCTGTTGGCCCACTTGACTGTTGGTACATAAGCCTCCATGGTGTTATTGAATAAGGGGCCTCTTACCAGTGATTAGAGGTCCGTGGCTCTGTTTGTCTCTGTGTGTGTTTGTGTATTTCAAACTCCAGCCCCTTGCCCGAAGCTCGCAACAAGTATTGTAGCGCATAGAGCCCAGACAGGGGCGCTGTGGTGAAATATATATATATGCCTGTGAAAGGAAAACCATGTTTGTTTGCTTTCAGAATAGAGTAAGATCATGAGACAAGCTTAATATCTGCAATCTCTTCTCCAAAGAGTGCAGTGGGGATCCAAAAGAATACAGAGATTCCAAAACAGAAAAGCAACCTAACGTTTCAACTTTCAGAAGTGTTTTCAGAGACCCCATTTCCTACCTTCTGGGCACATTAGGACAGCAGTTAGGCCTCCAGGAAGTTGGTGGCATGATCCTTATGGCTTGAAAACTGAAAGGCTGAGATTCACATATACATATGGTCAGGCTTGAGTTGCTCCCTAGTGGGTTTATAGCTCTGGAGTATTATGGACCTGAATCAGAAACAGCAACTCTGTTCTGATTTCACTCCCAAGATTGATAGATGAGCTTCCTGGGGACTTTCTGGGGTGATCTATCCTGGGAAAACTCTCCTGAAGTGCCCAGACTCTCCCCAGTAGGCTGTCAGGTTTTGGTAGAAGAATCTGATGCCTCCACAGCTATTGCATTCTAGTAACTGGATAATTGAGACACCTGATAATAACACAATTATTGTTTGATAAATTCCAGCATGTCAATATGAGTCAAACTAGGACTGGTTATAGTTACAATCATGGATATAAAAGAATTCTATATTGCTAGTGACATGATTTGGAATATAGCACTCTATATATCTGAATACCATTCATATCCTTAAGGAAATAAACTAAATATATTGAAATACATTTTAGTTTTTTTTTTTTACAGGAAGGCATAGTTTACTTTTATATAAGTGAAACTCAGGGAAATTATCCTGAATGGGTGAAAGGTCTAGTATTTGACTGAATTTTTACAATCCAGTATTTTATTAAACTAGGAATTAATATAAATTGTCCCTCTTCCACACAACACCAATTATTAATCAAATGGAATTATCCCATTAGATAATAGAAAAAAACCTTGAGCAAAGATAAATGGGTGTGCACATACATTCTCTCTGTTAATAAAGGGCAAAGCAGAAAGAGATTCCATAATTGAAAAGTTAATTGCAGGATTTATTATCTTTTGTTCATACAATGAAGTCGGTATACCCTTTATGTCCGTGCTGCATTGAGGATGCTTCAGCCTTCATCGCTTAATAATTAAGTAATTCAAAAGAAATCTCTCCATACCTAACATATTTGAAGAGGTTGCTTACTCTCTTCATTCATTGTTATTTTTTGTTAAGAGCTTTAGATAATCTTATTGGTTTTCAACATGGACTTCATTTGTATTTTAATCATTTCTCTCCCAGTTATTCTCCGCAGGATGGAGAGGGTTTGTTTGCTCGTTTTTCTGCTTAGGTTGACCCTTAACATAGTTAACTGTCCTCCTCTGGAGAATGTCCTGACGAACGCACGAAAACGTCATACGCTAGATTTTAGGTAGACTCAGTGTTTCATGACATTGCCCTGATGCAGAAGATTAAGAAGACAATAAGGAAGTGCAAATTGCAACAACCAAAAGCGTGCTATTGGCCCTCTAGGTGGAATTGGTGTCAATCTTTAGGTCTCAGTTTAAGCCGTTGTTTGAATTTGGCCTAATATGTTCATATTAAGATTTTTTTTGTCATGGCAACAGTCTAGATATTCAGACTTTTCCCTTTCAAAAATTATTTCTTCGGGTTTCAGGACATGCTGCTTATTGAAGGGCCACCATTTGCCAGCACATTTCGTTTGAAGGGAGATTTGATTTGCTGTATCGTCTGAGTATCCGGGGAATCTTTCTGGAGAGCTTCACACATTCCCCTTTAGATGAAATCTTGTCAGGATGCCACAAACAACTTTCTGATTAGTATGCAGAAAAGATCCCTTTACAGAGCATGTTCTATTTACAGAAAAACTGTGAGAAAAAAAACTCCCAGTAGGCATTAGTTTGAAACACATTTCTCTACTTAGTATTTGCGTATTGTTTAGAAGATTTTATGGGGCAATAAAACATCTGTGATTAAAACCTCCACTTTTATGGTGATGTCTCTGTTATTATTATTAAATATGTTAAGTAGTTTTGATACTATTTTCTAGAAGAAATATTAATTAGTGTGTTAATCTTATCTATATGTTTTGTACTGAAGTCTAAGTACTATTTTTTTATTTCAAAATAGTTTATTATGGAAATTTTCTTGGAAAATTTGATTGACAATTAACTTTTAAATGTTTAAATATTTGTTTCTTATGGCCTGATGTGTGTGTTGGGCCTTCTAGGCCACAACTTACATGAAGGTCAAGAACGCTTCTCACTGTGGTTGATAAAGACAAGAATTATGACTAGCTCAGCCTAGAGCTTGAATTTTGTTGCCTCTGCTCTGTCGGGGTCTTTTCATTGTTGGGTTTGGAGGGTCTTCATCTAAGCTTGTTTGTCAAGTCTCCAGAGTGACTCTTGAGAGACCACCCAGATTTCTAGGTACATCCTGTGCTAAGACTTCTGCAACTCAGATCAGCCTCCTCCTTTTCTAGTTCCCCAGATCATGCCTAGGTAGTTTTTCTCTTCTGGAATTGTGCTTTGTGCTTCTCTCCAGAAAGTATAATGTCAAAAAGTGCAAAAATGCACTTTTGAATATGAAAATTTATTAATGATCATTTTTATTAATAATGCCAACTTTTATTTTACTTGAATTTGTTTTTTTGTTTGTTTGTTTTTTGTTTTTTGTTTTTTTCGAGACAGGGTTTCTCTGTGGCTTTGGAGCCTGTCCCGGTACTAGCTCTTGTAGACCAGGCTGGCCTCGAACTCACATAGATTTGGTCCCTGGCATTCATATGATTTCATTTTCTACCAACCCCATGGCAGCTTAGGGTCTTCTCTAAATCTAGGACTGTGGAGTCCAAAATCATTTCTTTGGTCTTTGAGGGAATCAGTCATTCACATGTTGCATATAGAAACAGGGAGACAAAATTCTTATACATATAAATTTAAAAAAGAAAATGAAATGAACCTTAATTGATATGACAGAGGCTACAATGTTGAGTTTGATTACATGTTGAGGTTTATCTGTATTTAATTTGGAAAGAATACTGTCCCATGCATTTTTTTGAATATATGTGAATTCAGTATATAAACCCTTTATGCAATTATTTTCTAAAATGTCTCCTATTTGTTTTATATCTATGAGTTACTCTTGATTGCCTTGAATTCCTTTGTACTCTAAAAACTTATTCACTGTGGTGGTGGTGTCTTCTCAAGCACACATCTTAGTGAAACAACTGATAAGACTTTAGATTTGCATATTATACGGGGTCAGAATTACTAGAGATCACTAGAAACCACTCAATGGAAACTTCATATGGCAAGCTCAGAACCTCCTAACGGGATTTCTGTTCTGTATGTGAGAACTCCCTGGGTTGTTTATCTGCCCTACTTGAGTAAACATTCATGCTCACTTAAGGTCTCTTGATACAGCGTCTTCTTTTTAAAAGAAGCAGAGATCAACTTACTATGTCTGGCATCTTTTAGCCAGTGCATGAGTATGTTTAAATGTTTATATTGTTTATGGTAGCTTAAAGAAGATGAGTTAAGTCAATTCAAGTTGTCTCTATTGGCAGAAAATAGAAATTTCTGTCATATCTTTATCAACATAATAGCAATTCAGTTTGAAAAAAAATTAGAAAAAATAATTAATATGAAATAGTTTCAAACCTCAAATGCAACTATGCAACATTTAAAATAGATTTTTCATTTTTGAGATTACAATAGCACTTTTCACTTTGCTTTCCTTCCTCAAACACTCCAGGAATTGCCCAGACCCCTGGTCTTTTTTAAATTCATGACAGCTCTTTTGTTTAATTGTTTAACACACACACACACACACTAAAATCTTCTTAATCCATATAATCATATAATCTTATTTCTGTGTATATGTTTTCAGGCCTGACCATTTGGCAATGGACAACAACCAATCGCTGTGCTCTTCTCTGGGTTCGACTATTTTTCTGCTCCCAGCATTCATTAATTCCCCATAGCTCTTTGCATAGGTTGAGGCCTCTTGAGCTTTTCACCAACCATGTTAGCAAGTTGATTGTTCTTGTTCTTGTTCAACTCATCATTTTTTTTTTGTGCTAGATTTCATAACTCTAGTTTCTGACATTTCTAGAAGACATAATGTCTCATCAAACTCCCTGTTTTTCTTGCTGTTAAAGCATTCTGCCCTTCTTGGGCAATGATCCTCGAGTCTTAGGTACAGGTGTTCTGCTGTAGAAATATCAGTTGGGAAGGGTCTCCATAATCTGCAATTTGCTTGGTTGTGGTTTCCTGTATTTTCTCTCTGTCCCTTGTAAAGAAACATCTCATTGATGAGCAGTGAGAAAGACTTTGATCTCTGGGTCTAAAGACAAACATTTAGAATGTGCTGAGAGATTATGCTGCTTTAGTAACTTGGATGTTCTAAGTTATCCTTCAAGACACATTGACTGTCTTCATGGACATCCAAGTGACTGTCTTATCCTAAGACGTTATGATCTGGAGGTCAAAAGTTATTGGATATCAAGTTATGACAAAATGTCTAACACTCTTCATATATGCTATTAAATTATTTATTTTTTATTTCCACAAGATACTTCAATAATAAATTTTAGTACTGATCCAAACATTTATATTACAAAGTAAGCAGCATTTACACTTTAAAAGTTTTCAGTGCATTAAAAATGAGCTCCTAAAAATATTCATGAGATGCATCTTACAATTTCAAAATATGAAAAGAAAAAACAGACTCCAACAATGAACATTTTAAAAGCAGAAAAGAAGGTGAAAGGTATGTATTTCCTTTTTTATGAAAATGGACCTTATTTTGCACAGTTCTCTGTGTTTTATTTAGTTTGTTATTTTCTTTTTTATATCTCTACTTCCTGCCAATTCTATCTTCAAGAACAATTCATTGAAAAACATCCATAATGTATTATATTTTATCCCATTTTAGGAGCTGGCACACAAAGTTGCCATTCACCACTAAATGCACATACTCTAGGCAAAAATCCATTAAGGAAATTTGGAACTAGTATTTCCATTGAAATTCGCAGTATGATACAAAGCAATGATGTACCAAAAGGAAAAAAGAAACGTTCGCACCATTACAGGATTGAACTTAATGGGCAGCTAGGGTATTGCCCTGCCTAGATCAACTACTGAAATTTGTTCACTTCTTGTTCATGCCCAGAAAATAATCATCATAGTAATAAAAAAAACACATTTAACTTTTAAAAAAGTTTAGAGAATTTTATTTTCAAAGTGACATAAAATCATAGACCTAGAATATACTTAGGCAGAATATGTACAGAGAGAATATATATATTTAGAAGTCCAAAAGCATATATATATATATATATATGTACTACATGCTGAGTATATATGTAGACATTTATACATGAAGATAAACTTACAAAATTTTTCTAAATGACATGGAAAACAAACAAATCATGTAAATCCCGTGGAAATACAGCTGCAGTAAAATTCATAATGTTCATCCTGAAGTCCCGGATACGTTGCTTATTCTAAACAAATAATTGCACACATGAAGAGGGACCCTGAGACCAACTGAGAAATTTAGGATGTCTAAATTAATTTATTCCCCTTATTCACGTGAATTCAGGTGTTGTGAGTGTTTTATTTATTCTTTCGACTTTTGAGAGAAGGCACCATTCAACTCTCAAATAAATCATATACAGAGATTTATTCTTAGTTATGAATGCTGCTGGCCTTAGCTTAGCTTGCTTCTTGCCAGCTTTTCTTAACTGAAATTATCCCAACTACCTTTTGCCTCTGGGCTTTTATCTTTCTCTATTTCTGTATACCTTTCTTTCTTTCTTTCTTCCTTCCTTCCTTCCTTCCTTCCTTCCTTCCTTCCTTCCTTC
>NW_026067986.1:5447366-5507761 GCF_014885135.2 Alexandromys fortis | reverse complement strand
TCGGAACCTGGAAACAATCTAGATGCCTCTCAATCAAAGAATGGGTGTAGAAATTGTGGCACATTTTCACAATGAAGTGTTGATCAGCTGTTAAAAATGACAGCAGAAAATTTGAAGGTACATAGATGGAACTGGAAAAAAAAATCATTCTGAGTTAGGTAAAACAGACCCAGAAAGACAGTCATGGTATGTACTCACTCATAAGTAGATATTATCCGTAAAGTGAAGGTTAACCATGCTGCAATTGACAGACCTAGAGAGGTTAGGTAGTAAGGAAGGCCCAAGGAAGAGAAGTAGAAGACATCTCCTGGGTGGACTAGGGGCAGGTGGGGTGAGGAACTTGAGGGATCAGGTTAGGGAGTGAGTAGAGGGGGAGAGGGTACTGAAAGAGGTGACTAGAAAGGAAGGGTATTTTGTGGTCAGGTAGAAACTTGATGAAAGATAAACCCCCACTAATGTGCAAGGATGACCCCAGCTAAAACTTCTAACAATAGTGCAAATGTATCTTGAACTGGCCGTCTGCTATGATCAGATGGGTGACTACCACAAATGTCATTAGACAGCCTTTATAGAGTAACTGTTGGTAATAGATGCAGAGACTTAAAACCAAGCAATAGCCACGATTGGCTAATCCTGTTGAAAAGAGAGAGAAAGGATTGTAAGAGCAAGAGGGGTCAAGGACATGACAAGAAAATCCACAGAAACAACTAGTTTGGCTCATAGGAACTTACAAACTCGGAACCAAAAACCAGGGAGCTTGCATGGGATCTAGCTAGGTCCTCTACATATATCTGGCAGTTGTATAGCTTGATCTGTTTGTGGGAATTCTAACAATAGGGGCAGAGACTGTTCCTAATATTCCGCTGGCTGTTGGAAACCTGTTCCTCATTATGCCTTGCCCAGTCTTGACACAGGTGAGGTTCTTAGTCTTTCAGCAACTTTAGATGCCATACTATGCTGATAACCATTGGCGTGGGGAAGATAGGAAGTCGGGGAGAGAATGGGGGGAGATAAGAAAGGGGAAAATGCAGTCAGGATGTAAAATAAATAAATAAAGTAAGTAAATAAATAAATACTTCTAAAAATATCAACAACAACAACAGAAATAAAAATCCAACTTTAAAGATTCATTAACTATTGGTTACATCACATTTTCAAATGCCACTATCTAAGGTATGAAACTGAAGATTTTTTTATTATTGTTGTTTTTCAAGACCCAGGGTTTCTCTGTGTAGCCTTGGCTGCTCTGGAACTTGTTTTCTTGACCAGGCTGGTCTGGAACACAGAGACCAGCCTGCCTCTGCCTTCCTTGTGCTGGGATTAAAAGCACTTGCCACCACCATCTGGCTGTTTTTGTTTGTTGTTTTTAATCTTTACTAAAATGTTTATCCCATATATGTTAAGCCCCTTTAGCGTGCTATTTCTAATCACATATGGTCCTAAAAATGTTGTTTAACCTTTATGTTGATTAAATAGTTGACTGGCTTAAAGCTTAACATTAAAAACAAAATGTTAGTACATTTTGAAATCTATAATTTTTTTTTTTTTTGGTTTTTCGAGACAGGGTTTCTCTGTGGCTTTGGAGCCTGTCCTGGAACTAGCTCTGTAGACCAGGCTGGCCTCGAACTCACAGAGATCCGCCTGCCTCTGCCTCCCGAGTGCTGAGATGAAATCTATAATATTGCAACCTAAGCAAGACCAGCACAAGTTTGACACGCCGACATTAACTGGAGAAACCTCATTAATCTCCCACCCATGAACAAGGAGTAACATATAACCAAGGCTACTGAGAGGGAAAGAATCAGTTTTCTCTGGGTGCTATCACCCAGATAGACTATAAGATTCCAAATGGTAAACACACATGCAAATAAGCAACATTAAATGGACACAGCAGGTTATGGGTGTGTGTGTGAGTGTGTGTGTGTGTGTGTGTGTGTGTGCATGCAAGCAAGTATCTGTGTGTATGTGTAAATAGTAATTTAAGAGCAATGAGTCACAATTTGAAAACTAATTGAGCAGACACTGAGAAGTTGTAGAGGAGAGGGAAGAACAGAAATGAAGTAAACACATTACTCATGCATAAAGTTCCCAAAATAATTAAAAGTGTTTTATTATGTGAGCCAACAGTGTATAACTCACTGTGGATCTGTCTTTCTCAAATATTTAAATTTTGTCAACAATGACTGTATTTCATTTGGAAGTATATTTCTCTATATGAGATTATTCTAAGAAAATGATAAAGTAACAAGTTTCATTATTTTTATGCTTCTAATTCTGTCTAGATCTGTATAAGGATGTGCTTTACCGCTGCTCCCTTGGTAAATAAACCAAGTGACAGTAACATATTTGTAATGTGCATAAAGTAATAGGCAATTTTGAAAAGTGCTGATTATCTATAATAATTCATAGCATTTACAATAAATTTTGCATATTAAAATTACTAAAATCTTTTAGAGTAGAAGTTAAACTTCCAAAATATCTAAAGTAGTAGAGAAGAAACAGATTGACACATCTTAACACCCATTTTCTTTTGATAATCTACTTGATATTCTTTTCAGAATTATGGTCTGTTTTATCTCAAAGAACAGTTTTAAAAGTTCTTAATACCACCTTTCATTTTGGTTTTAAAGTTCTCATAAAAGTAAAGCAGGCAAATAATATATCCCAACCCATTTCTTTTCTTTGTAATCAAGCTATTTAATGCTGTTGCTTTGGTAACTGATTCACTGGTAAGATTAGGCACGTATAATATTCTTGAGAAATTCCATCATTGGAAATACTTTGCACAACATGTAACTCTAAAATTCTGCTTTCTATATATGACCAATGTAAATTCCTCTAAAATTGGTGTTGATAATTTCTTTATTGAAAAGCATTTTATCTGGCATATGCTAGGCAGCCCTGTAAAAATGATAAGATTCTTCTAATCAAATAGGTGCAAATAATATTCTCTGCTTCAACATGTCCCTGTCCATTTCTCCTCCCAAGAGGAGCAAATCCAAATAAATAGTCTGCTTCTTATTAACTTTCCCAGGTATGCCCTCCGGAAGGTGTGCTTTCTGGAAGTGTTTGATAATTGCATACAGCAGAATTATAGCCAAATTATATGAAGTACAATTGAATTAAACTTTAAACAATATTTTTATACAAAATTTCTTATTATGTTGTCTAGAAAATACATGTAGATTGATTATATATTGTCTACATCTAGTCTATCATCTGTGATTTATCTATCGTCAACCTTCCAATCATCTATCGATCTTTTACCTATCTACCTACCTATCATTTATTTATCAACATCTATGTATACCTAGCTCTCCCTTGCCATTTCTAGCTCTGACTTCCTTTATGTTCATGTATAAATCTATCTGCATAGGCATTAAAGATAAACACACAATATGGAAATATATGACCACATTTACATACATTTAATTTTGCTTCAGGATTTTTCAAAAAATAAAAAATAAATGAAACAGAATAATATGTCAATGGTTTATCAGTGTTAATCCAGTGACATGCACCAAAGATAAAAGTTCACCTAAATATGCATATTTAAGGGTTTGATTCATATAAAAAAACAATCAGATAAGAAGACAAAAAACAGAAACCCAGCTGTTTAAAAACAAAATAGTCCATATAACTTAAAGTACCAAACTGTCATATAAAGCTGCCATGGGAAAATCACAAGTGAACACCACTGTACTAACAAAAGTGTATGAGTTTGCCAGTATAATCAAGTAAAAACAAAACCATGAAATCCACTCCCACATATATCTACATTCATATTCTTTCAAGATTAGTATGTAAAGCAATATGATTCTGAAGCATTAAAATACAAAGGTTGTAAAATACATTTGATCACAGAAAACGATATGAAAGGAAGCCATAGCATTCTCATGTAAACGAAGGCAGAGTTAAACTTAAAATATCAAATTTGAAAACGCACATGTTTAATTTGTAGAAGTCATATTTATGGAAAATATGTAAAGTTTATGTAAATATGTAATATGAAAATATTTAAACTGTCAAAAAACTATTAAGATAAATAATAGAAAACAACTTCTTATTCAAAATTTGACTTGAGCAAGATATGGAAGGAACCAAACTTACAGAGAAGATTCAGAGGGCTGAGATCTTGCTCAGTGTTAGAGCATCTGCCTCATATGTCTAACTACTGAATTTCACTGCAAAAGAAAAAGAAATAAAAAATAAGAAGAAAGAAGACCTTTAACACTCAAGACAAACCCAGAGCGTAAGAACCAAGGTGAAAATAAAAATTAATGTTTAGCAGATAGAAACAAAGTTATTAATATATATCAAATTTAGGTAAAAATAACAGACATTAAAAACGATGTTATATTAGTCACAAAGACAATACCAAGAGTTGTGAAGTAGAAAAATCTAAAATATTTTAGCAGCAATAGAATGGGATTTTAAAAATAAAAAAATAAAACCAAACAAAGACTTCATCAATTTTAATAAAATCAGAAAATGTCATGAATATGTTTTATGTCATAATTCACAATAGAAGAAGCAGAAGACAACTGTGATATAATGAAAAAAGTTAAATTCATTATGAAGCAACTGAAGGAGAAAAGTGCAGCTTGCCTAAAATGAAAAAAAATATTCCAAGATACTCAATATCTCACAATGCAAACCAGCAGAGGTCTTCTCATCAATTTTGATACAAGGCTCATAAAATTCCTGTAAACACAGTATCAAAACAAGTCAAACAGGAACTGAGACCAACATTCATCATGAACAAATGATGTGATGTAAACAGAAATCAGGGTTAAAAGTGGTGAGCCATAAATGGTCTGCAGCTATATATGAGATGGACAAGCTAAATAAAGAAGGCAAGAGGAAGGACAGAGCTCCAGCAATGTAAGGTGTCGGGAGAATTTGGTTGCACACGAGAATAAATCATCGTAAAATAGAAAACCATGCAGGATGAGTCAGAAGGAAGCAAATCTGACAGACACAGGAGCACAACTCTAAAGTCTGAGAAATAGGCTCTCGTTAACTTCTCAGAATGCTTACTGATGACAAGAGAGTTCTAACTGTACTCCCCTGTTGCAACGAGGAAGTGCTTGACGTGCGCTTTCTATTTGTATATGCACAGGAAATATTTTACTATTTATTAGTCCAATATTTGGGTTATAATTCAGTTTACAATTCCTCTGATATGTCTGGGAATAACTAGGGAAAATAATTGGGGAAATATATATCCCTTCTCATAATGGTGGCATAAAATACATCCTTTAATCATCAGTAGATATAAGGAACTGCTGCAGGAAAAGAATTTGAAACACAAATCTCTCATGCAGCTGCTGCGGCATTCTTATCTCCCTAATGCAGTACCGTCAGAGGTAAATGAAGAAAGCGGGCTTCTTTATATTACATTAACCACGAGAGGAAACTCACAGAGGCCTATTAATGTGAGTGAATGATATTAACAATGATGAAAAATGGTCGTCTACGGAGTTCACACAAAGTTCATTCTCTCGTATTATGTTTTATTCCAGTGATGCCTGAGAGGCAGTTTTTGAGCATATCAATTGCTTTTTTGTCAATGCTGAATTATTTTCATGACTGTTAAAGGTTTATGTGGGTCCTGCTATTAAACTTGCTCACCTGGCTAATTGTTCTTTGGAGGTAAGAATCAGAGATCTTATAACCGGTGAAATTCAACATCACTCTGAGTTTCTGCTGCCTAGGTTGTGGGGATGTGGCTCAGTAGGCAAAGGACCATGATCATGTCTCAGCCTCTATCCATAAAGCATGTACGTGCCTGGAAGGCAGACACAGGAAGACTCCAGATACCAACTTTCTACCCAGTCTCCATGAGATCAAGATTGAGTGAAGGACTCTTTCTCAAACACTAAGATTCCATGATAGAGGAAGACATGTGACATTGCCCTCTGATATAAACATGGACACACATATGAACATGTAGGAAAGATTCAAAACAAAACTCAACGAACCAAACAGATAAACAGAAACCACAAAGATGTCCTGCAGTCTTGAGGCACGTGTGGGAATTTCATGCTGGGGTTTCTGCTCCTTTGAAATGCAAATGTGTATATGATCACTGCCGGTTGTGCAGAACAGGAAGAGGAGGGTTCAGTGAGGTATAGATGAAAGTGTTAATCTGTCCACTCTTTGACCACTATAGTCTCTCCCCAAGCTAGACCTTCAAACCTGCCCCTCTAGAGTTTTGTGGTAAAGTGTGTGTGTGTGTGTGTGTGGTGTATGTGTGTTGGAAAAGAACAAATATTCCCACACACTTTCAAAATCCACCTTCCACTTAGACAAACTGCATTTTGTTTCAACGTCCAGTAATAAGGGATTTTTGTCTGTTTTTTGTCTTTTTTCTTCTGTTTTTCTGGCCTATACCCACTTCCTAATTATTTGGTTTGCGTTGCAAGGAGCCTCTTTTTCTTCCTGGCCACCCAGAACTGAAATAATCACACAGAAACTGTATTAATTAAATCACTGCTTGGCCATTAGGTCTAGCTTCTTATTGGCTAACTTCATACATATTAATTTAACCCATTTCTATTAATCTGTGCATCACTGTGAGGTCGTGGCCTACCAGCAAAGTTTCAGCAAGTCTGACTCTGGTGGCTCCACGGCATCTCTCTGACTCCTCCCTTCTTCCTCCAAGCATCCAGCCTAGCTTTCCCTGTCTACCTAAGGTCTGCCTTGCTATAGGTCCAAAGCAGTTTTTTTATTTATTAATGGTAATCACAGCACACAAAGGGGACTCTCACATCAGGTTTGCATGAAAGGATGAATATGTGAATATGTATGTGTGTGTATGACTGTACATATATGTATATATGTGTGTGTGTGTGTGCTCAATAGATAATCTTTCATTCACATACATCTATGTATGTATATCTATCTATCTATCTATCTATCTATGGATATATCTCTATCTATCTATTTATGGTTATTTAAATTACCATTAATGATTTTATTTACTCCCAACACCATTTTCAATTTGCTTCAATTTCCCTTTTGTATCATCTAGCAGTTTGTGAAGAATCTCTGGCTTCTTCAAACCAATGCAATTTTACTTAACGTTGTTACCCATAATAATTGTGCTAATCCTGAAGGTACATTTAATGGTGGCACCATAATACTAAAAACTATGAGTTAAGAAGGAATGTTTTATTTCTTGAAGACAAAATGGGCATCTTTCAAAGCACTCTTGTTCTCCTTTCTTTCTACTCAAGCCTTCTGTAAACGAGCGTGCCATGCTGAGTATTGGCACCGGCTGCTTCTGTCCATCTGTCGTGATGGAAGCTTGCCGGTTTTCAAATGTGATAAGAAGGCCATACTGGAACATAAGTGCCAGCAGAATATAGTCATGGTTTTTAACTCTGCATTTCTAACACTACCCTTTGGGCAAGATGCCATGATGTCTGTGGCAGATTTGATGTTTGGGAGAGGGTTGCTATATTAAACAATGCTATACTGAATTACCAGCTTTGCATATGACTAATTTTGTTTTGTTCAGTATTGAGAAATATGGAGACTGCTATTAGCATTGTTAAAGGTGAATGTTTTAATAAAGGTGCATGAATCGCAACAGGTTTCACCTGTGAAGGTGATGCAGTGAACGAGCTTGGGTTATTATTATACTTCCATCTGCAATACTCTGAAATGTTTTCTCTAAGTTTTCAACTTCATTTTGTGTATCTTCAATCTATTTGCCAGAGAGGCATTTAATTTTATATTCAGAAGTTAATCTCAGGAGCTGGGGAGATGGGTAGATGGATTAAAGGGCTCTCTAGACAAGTATGAGGAAGTAAATTCAAACCCCCTGAAGCCACATACAAAACTGGGCTACTTTGTGCTCACAGTGTAACCACCGCACAGTAGAGGGCAAAAAAACAGATCCCCAGGATTAGTTGGTCAACCTAGCTCCAGATTTAATGAGAGAATTTACCCTGCAGGAATGAGGTGGAGAATGACAGAATAGGACTCAGGGTCATTCCCTGGCCTTACACATGACTGTGCACGTGTGTGAATACACACGTTCATGCACACAAATGCACATACACACACACACAGAGAAATAATTAGTTTCTATAAAACAAACAAGAAAAACATTCCTTTCACATTGTTGAACTTGTACTTCAGAGAAATACCATAGCAAGAAAGAATTCACAGTAGCAAGAAGCACAAGTGATAGTGATTGCATGAGTCTAAGTCTGGCCTAGGATAAAGAAGAAATAGGCTAAACAGAAGTGCGTAACAACACCTCGTCTCAAAATAAATACATATTATGATTAGTAATGATTTCATCATGTTTGAGCTCAATAGAAAGTATTTGTTTTCAGATATAGTTACAGAAGAAGTAAGAGCTTTATTTTAGTTTGTTTTAAATTTGTGTGAGTGAACTTTATATTTTATTTTCAAATTTTATTTCTTGCTAGCCTTTTTTAATAGAGAAAGGAAGAGTATGAAATTTAATGAGTAGAGAGTTAAGGAGGACTTGGAAAAGTTGGGAAAGTTGAAAGGGGGGATCAAAATATGTTGTTGGAAACATTTTTCCAAGAGAGAGAGAGAGAAGGAGAGAGAGAGAGAGAGAGAGAGAGAGAGAGAGAGAGAGAGAGAGAGAGAGAGAGACAGAGAGAGAGACAGAGAGAGAGAGAGAGAGAGAGAGACATTGAGAGAGAATCAGGAGTCTGTTCTAAATTACAGGTGAAAATCTTAAACTGGTCCTAGAGGGAGTGTTTATTACTACTAATGAGATCTGTAGAGAGTAAGTCAAAGTTGGGATATTTAAGGGGCAGTTATCGAGAGGAGCTGTTTCAGAAGGAATATTTTGGAAAATCTCTCAACAGACCTGGCAATTCCACAGAAGTAAATGATACAAGAAATAGAAGTGAGGAGAGAGGGGAAAGGAGCTTCTATCTCAGAGAAACAGATACTAGATCATTTTCACAATAAATAACATTTGTGAAGACAGGAGAACCTTGCTGGGTGGGAGAATAGAAAAGGATGCAACAATATCAGTACAAAAATCAGAGAAAGTTAATATGAATTAGCTGTTTTTTAGTGGTTTGCTTCACTGATTTAAAATAAAGTTTAAAGTTAATGATTTTGCTTGAAAGTTTATTTGAGAAAACATTAAAGCCACAGAACATATTTCTCTTTGTCATATTTTCTTTTGTCATTTGTATTTCTTATGCTCTTTTTTAAATATTAAAGTTCAGCAAAATTCTTGGGTTACTATTATTATGAACTTAAGCAAATTTTTGATGATGTTTGGTAATACACTAGAAAAATATTTATAAATATTCAGGTGACCCAAAAGGTGCGTTGGTTTCATAGTTGAGCTTGGACAGTGTCCTCTGCAGACATGCCAAATGATTTATCTCTTCCTAGAGAAATTTTCAGTTACATAGCTTGAGTGTAAATGGTGGACTTGCACCATGCTTGTTTTCATCTCCTTTATCTTTAATATGTGGAGTGTCTTTAGTAGATGTTAAATCTGCTTTAAAAGTAATATTTGTCTGGTGCTCCAATGTGGTTCTCTGTGTCTGTCTCCTTTCATCGCCTGATGAAGGTTAATATTCCGGAGGATGCCTATATGTTTTTCTTTGGGTTCTCCTTATTTAGCTTCTCTAGGATCACTAATTATAGGCTCAATGTCCTTTGTTTATGGCTAGAAACCAAATATGAGTGAGTACATCCCATGTTCCTCTTTTTGGGTCTGGCTTACCTCACTCAGTATAGTGTTTTCTATTTCCATCCATTTGCCTGCAAACTTTAAGAAGTCCTTGTTTTTTACTGCTGAGTAGTACTCTAATAGAAGGAGAGAGAGCACGAGCAAGGAACTCAGGACCGCGAGGGGGGCACCCACACCCTGAGACAATGGAGATGTTCTATCGTGAACTCACCAAGGCTAGCTGGCCTGGAGCTGAAAAAGCCTGGGATAAAACCGGACTTGCTGAACATAGCGGACAATGAGGGCTACTGAGAACTCAAGAACAATGGCAATGGGTTTTTGTTCCTACTGCAGGAACTGGCTTTATGGGAGCCTAGGCAGTTTGGATGCTCACCTTACTAGGCCTGGATGGAGGTGGGTGGTCCTTGGACTTCCCACAAGGCAGGGAAACTTGATTGCTCTTTGGGCTGACGAGGGAGGGGGACTTGATTGGGGGAGGGGGAGGGAAAGGGGAGGTGGTGGCGGGGAAGAATCAGAAATCTTTAATAAATAAATAAAAATTAAAAAAAAGTAATCTTTGACCCAAACATCTTCAGTATAGCTTCAATCATAGTTCTCAAGAAGTAGAGAAAGAATTCTGCCACAACTTTATTAATATTTAGATGAACCCTGTTTGAATTCGGAGTCATGATATTTTTAGTACATTGCTTTATCCATCATAACCACAAACAGGGAAAGTTTATAGACACTGCTTTGGATCCAGCACTATTTTTGATTTAATAAAATATAATTTGCAAGCATGAGTAATATAAAATTTAGAGTAAGTGAGTAAGTAAAATAACGAAAATAATTTCTTTCAACTATTTCTAGTATTATGGAGTGTGGAAGCAAAGAGAAATTACTAAAGCCCAACTATGCAATGTCCAAGCTAAAATTAATATACTGAATTGTAATCACAGATCCTAGTGAGTTCAAATATTTAGACAAAAATTCAAGTCACAAAAGAGAATTATTTATAAATATGCTTCACAGTCTGATAACATCTAATTTTGTTTATTTGTTTGGTGGCTTATTAAAAGAATATCCTATCTTCCTGCAGTGTTTAGATTTCATGGTTACATTTGGAAGACAGCGTTTACAAATTTGAATTACTTATTTGCAAAAGGATTTACTTTATATTTTACTTCTCAGCTAACACACCAAGAACACAATGAAGAAATATGTTTACCTCTATTTAGCTTTCTGCTTTTCATAACTTGACTGTAAAATGAAATGCTGTATGCCTGATTAAACATGATTGCATTTCCTCTTCCCCATGGCTTTGTTGTAGCTGGGATGCCAGAGTTGCTGGAAGAAGACTATATCCATTCACATATGGATGAAATCAGGCTGCTCCCAGTGATTATCTCTGAGGTCTGGATGCTCTCTCATGGGCTCCATTTCTTAAGAAAGATAGCAGACATGCTTGACACTAGCTAGATCTCTGGCAAGGAGGCCATGCATGCATTGCTGGCCTTGGAACTGTCACAAACTATAGTTTTTCCACTTCACTTTAAGCTTTTATATTGTAAGACAACAATGGAAATTATCTAATTAAACATAAAAACAACAATTTATTGAATAGTACTATCAAAACTCATTACTCCATACTACCCAATTTTTAGGATATTTTTTATTACCATTGATTAATAGAGAATCTTATTTGGCCAATAGCCAGGCAGAATACAGCCAACCAGGAAATCCAAGCAAAGATAAATGGAAAAAGGAGTAGAGTCTGAGAACCGCCAGCACCCAATGAAGAAGTAAGATGTGAGGTAATAAGCGATGAGCCTTGTGGTAAAATAAAAAATAATAGAACTGTGTTAACTTAACTTACAAAATCTAGTTTATAATGAGGCTGAGCTAATAAGCCAAACAGTTTGTAAATAATATTAAGCCTCAAGGTGACTTAATATTATATTAAGTATATAGTATAAAAAAGTAATTCAATATATGAAAATATTGATGTGCATATTTAACTTGGAAACATTCATTTTAAAATTGTGTGTTTGTGTATGTGTGTGTGTGTGTGCGTGTGTGTGTGTGTGTGTGTAGTGGAAAGTTCTTTTTTTCTGCACGAATCCACAATCATTCAGTCCCAAATAAAAAAACAGAACCTTACGTTGATTATAACCTGTTCGGCAAAACAAAACCCTGAACTGTTCATGAATTACAGAATTTTAAGTATTTGTCTTTACAGTGGCAAACTAAAAAGAAAAGATTTTTCTGACCAAGGCTGGGAGAAGCACTAATGTACGGAGATCAATGTACTTATTCGGGAAGCAGTTTGATGACATGTACAATTAGAAAATAGCAGTGGGTTCCTCTATAAGTCCTAGAACACTTTTAGTCATATGTTTTGACCTGGTTTAAAGTAAAAAGCAGATTTCCTTCTCATAAAGCAGGCCTTAAATCCAACCAGCAATCCGTTGATTACTTCCGTAACATTCAGGACAATATTGTGCATTTGGGTATACCCTGACTAGGAAAATTATCTTACGGGGATTTTTTAAAAACTTTATTCTAAATTATATATTGTGCACTTAAATTTATGACATGGTTAAGTAAATATTTCCTGTATTAACTTCAACATATAAAATAATAGAANTGTAACATTCAGGACAATATTGTGCATTTGGGTATACCCTGACTAGGAAAATTATCTCACGGGGATTTTTTTAAAACTTTATTCTAAATTATATATTGTGCACTTAAATTTATGACATGGTTAAGTAAATATTTCCTGTATTAACTTCAACATATAAAATAATAGAATATTCTACTCATGCAAAGATATTTTTGATTTTTAACATTTGACTCATTACTTACTATGTTTTGCACTGCCTTGCATCGCAAAAAATCTCTGCACCTTGCATACATTTGTTTAAGTGTGCACATCCAGCTATTCAATGAGTAGAAATAACCTAAATCTTATTAACTCTGGTGATTGTCCTCATAACCATTTCTACGTAAAAATGGACGTGGCTGCCAAATATTTCCTGATGCATTAAGTCTCTTTAGTTGCATAAAAGATGAAGTCACTCTAGAATGGAGCCTAGTCCAAAATTCTGGTGGTTCATGAAGTGAAAAATTATGGCCTTGAATTTTTTTTGTATATAAAATTTGAAAGGTCAAGAGGCTAAGCAGATGGCTAGCTGTAGAATTTATTGCACATTAAGCAATTGTTTTGATGTGCCAGGCGAAGTCCTGGAAGCTTATGAGAATGTAAAATGCAATGACCCTGCATTAGACCACGGGTTCAGTTCATGATACACATGGAATTTTAGAGATCACATCCATCACCCCTTTATTACCTGCCAGAAGCTCACCCTATTCAACACAATTAATATCCTGCACCGTAGTTTTTTTTTAACCATTGCTCTTTTCTTAACCTCTTTTTTAATCTTGGGATTTTATTCATTTTTCATAATATTACGAAGTTCAGGAGAATGAAGTGACAACTCAGCAGGGTTGAATGATTTTCCAGTAACTCTCAGTACTCACAGTAATAAAATTTTATAAAGACTATAAAGAATTTAGATACTCAATCCCACGTACCCTCCAATATACATGAGGAATTTCATTGTCATCAAAGCTTTTGAATGCAGAGAACAGCAAGCTTTTTTCATAACCATATAACATGCTTAAGACAAATGCTCTCCCTTAAAAAAGTTAATCTGGAGAATATACTCCAGGATATTACTGCTGTGGAATGCTTCCCTCAAATCAAATCAAAACAAGCCAAATTGTCATAGACAAATAAACACCGTACAGGCCTAAAGAAATACTTTCGGCAGGCTGTTTGCCGTGTCAAGAAAATGCAACTCGCCGGTATCTCATGAAATATCTTGCTATAGTACGCTATGTTGGATTATATGAGATGATGCCTAGATTCTTAATATTTTTCACGGCCTGGACTGAACTCGAAATTTGTACAGTGGCATAATCTGAACTGTCCAATGTCACCATTCAATCATTCCGGGATTTAAACCTTTTGTCACTTACTAAACTTAAGACTTTCATTCAAACGAGCATATTTCTGTTGGCGTAGTCTCATAATTCGAATGCCTTACGATTCAACGTTCACAAATAGCCTAACCCGTCGTCAATCTGTGTGTTTATTGTACTGTCACTTCTATTTGCGACATTGAATTGTGTTTAATTAGGAAGCATCAATTTTGGGGCATATGCAACCGTGAAACCTTCCACAAAACATATATGACACTTCAAAACAGAGAGTTGGAATGATAACCTGTCTTAAAGAAAACGACTCAAATGTCAAAACATCACCCACGAAAGATAGTCTATTTCCAAGATACAGCATCATTCAGTGTCCTCCTTGCGCTGCACCAATAGAGGCTTTATAAGAACTGACAGCTTTGGCAAGATTACGGATAAAATATTTGTCGAGTTTTTTTTTCTCACTATTTGAACCCCAATATTAAGATATAATATGAAAAGTTTGGGTCTAGTGCCTCAAATGGGCATTGTAATTGAGAGCAGAGTGAGGTGTAGCAACACAACCCCAGCACTCCAAGTCTCTTGGAGCTCTTAGAATTGAATATGTGGAAAATGCTTTGCCCTCTGGAACTACATTTCATCCTTCTGCTAAATAAGAATGAATTTGCATCCTACCAAGTGGACTCTATACCTAGTTACATAGCTGTTGTCTATACCCACGATATAAGTGGCACCGTTTCACCTTCCAGGGCATCTTGTTTGTGTCGTTGTTGTGGTTGGTACACTTCAGAACTGGATAGAACTACTGATTCCATTTTCCCCTGGGCAACTTCCCCAGCTTCTTCTGGTGTTAAAATTGAGATAACGTTGAACCATGCCTTCTGCTTTCTGTAATCAGGCATGTACTGCATACATCAATTAAATGATTGATGGCTAAAAGCAAGGGCATTGAGAAGAGAACACTGGGAAGTACTCCTGATAGTCCTGGTGCTGATAAGCCATGAATTTTATTCAGATAAGGCATTATTTGTGTAGTAGAGAAAAATTGCTCTACAGAAGCCTTACAGGTACCTTCCTCCATTTCTTCTATCTACTCTCTGATATAAAAGAAATCGGCACAGAATTTATTACTTCACATCATCAATCAAGGTAGGTTTTTTTTGGCCTACTGTTACAAAATTTTAAGTCAAATAAACTTATGTCAAAATTATATTCTCTGTATGTAAATGTTTGATATCAATTTTATCAGTTTAATGCTTATCTATTTTTCCAGTGTCCTTAGATGTATTAAATAGTTTCAGAGTATATACACAATTAACGCTCATGAAACATAAGTTAAGAAAATAAATTTATAATTTAAATAAGTAAATTTCAACAATATGCATAATATCACAATATAATGCACATTTTGAGTGTTATTTTAGTATTTATTTATTTATTTATTTATTTATTTTGGTTTTTCAAGACAGGGTTTCTCTGTGGCTTTGGAGCCTGTCCTGGAACTAGCTCTGTAGACCAGGCTGGTCTCGAACTCACAGAGATCCGCCTGCCTCTGCCTCCCGAGTGCAGGGATTAAAGGCGTGCGCCACCATCGCCCGGCTTTTAGTATATATTCTTATATGAAATACAGATTAGCAGTAAAAGTACATTTTAGACTTAGATACCTAATAAAAATTCTAAGGAATTTGCATAGGCAGAAATATTCAAGAAGAGAGCTTACTTGTTTCCCTTTGTTTCGTGTGGTCTTTATGCAGCTTGTTGGTGATATTTTAACTGAAGTCAAATTTTCCATAAGTAAAACTTAGCTCATTAATTTGAATGTGAGTAAGGAGAGGTATATGGGAGCAACTGAATGGAGGAAAGGGAAGGAACGGACATTGTAATTATATTGTAATTTTAAAAAAAAATAAAAAATAACCTACATGCATTAAAAAATTGGCATTCAAAATCATGTAGTATTTCAACAATGTTTTAGACCTTACGGGTATAAGTTAGACATATTAAATGTTCCCTTTTAAAATGTGAAACAATAATGTTTGTTTCATCTCTATATTACTTCCAGGTATGTTTGCCATTAAGCATTTACTAACTAATGCTGCCCGCTAATTCTCCAGGCATTGATGGATAGAGCATTATGATCCATGATCCCCTCAGAAAGTCTGAGTTAAGCAGAGAGTCGGTGGGGATTATGACACTTATATTTAATTTCCTTCTAAATGTTAAATAGGTTTCAAAGGATATATTGAGAAATGGGCAGGGAAATAAAGGACAAACTTATGAGATTGAATGATTCGGAAATAATGAGAAAAGGAACATGCAGAAGAAAGGTTGATCCAGAATCCTTCCCTCATATAGGAAACCTTTAGCAAACTGTCATTTTACATGCTTAATGAGTCCTGATAATAATGACATCAGGGCAGTGAGTGTGGTGTGTGATGTTGCCCAGCAGTGTAGGGTACCCCTTATCATTACCTACTTGAATGCATTCAGGATATTCCAATATACAGTGATATCAGTTATACACAGGGAAGAAGGAAGCAATACTCAATACTGACATTTGACTTAGTCATGCCAAAATACCTTTCTTTCCCCTTGTTTTTGTTGTGGCTGTGTGTGTGTGTGTGTGTGTGTGTGTGTGTGTGTGTGTGTGATTTCAAGAAAGAATTTCTCTCTGGGTGGTTTTGGAGCCTGTCCTGGAACTAGCTGTGTAGACCAGGCTGGCCTCAAACTCACAGAGATCCCCTTGCCTCTGTATCCCAAGTACTGGGATTTCCCCAAACACTTCTTTTTTTTTTCTCTTTTTTGGTTTGGTGCCCGTCCCAGAACTAGCTCTTGTAGACCAGGCTGGCCTCGAACTTCCTGAGATCCGCCTGCCTCTGACTCCGAGTGCTGGGATTAAAGGCATGCGCCACCACCGCCTGGCTCAAACACTTCTTAAAAGGTTGGATTTAATCACATGAAATCGAAGACTTTTTGATCTTCATTGGGCAATTAAAATGATTAAAATGTATTTCTTTTAAAATAAATATTTCCTGTTATCTATTTTAAAAATCACAAATACAACGAAGTCTAAAGAAAAAAAAAAACAAGCAGAAATTCACCTAGAGAAAAAATATGCTAAAATTTTATTGTCTACAGAAATCAAATAGAATTATATATGGTGTCATTTCCAAGTGATCCCAACATTGGGGAGGCAGAGGCAAAAGGATCGCCTATCTAAAGCTAGAATTGGCTATATAATGAAAACCTGTGTAAAAGAAAACAAAGAGAGAATCAATTTAGAACAGTGGTTCTCAACCTGTGGGTCATGCCTATAGGTTGATGGGGGAACGGACAAACAACCCTTTCACAGGATTGCCAAAGGCCTTTGGAAAACCCAGATATTTACACTATAATACACAGCCTTAAGTAGCAAAATTACAGTTATGAAGTAGCACCAAAAATCATCTTATGGCTGGGGGTCACTGCAACATTAGGAACTGTTTTTAAAGGTCACAGCATGAGGAAGTTTGAGAACTACTAACTTAGAGGATAGGATAAAATACATTGAAATATTTTTAGCTTATAATAATTATTTCACACATTTTCATGAACCAATTGAAAATAAAATATTAAAGAATTATAAGCAGTGCATGTATTTCGAAATGAAAGCCATTGAACTTCTGGACATTATTCTGGTATAAACGTGTTGTTTTGAAATGTTTAGGCCTTTTGTCTAGTGTTCTTTATGGGAATAAAGTAATGGTCCAGTAACGTAGCCTGCTTTGTGTACTTACATTTAAATTGTAAAATTAGTTGAGATTGCTTTTACATTAAGCTCACATCATACATAGAGAAGCTATCAGTGATAATTAAAAGAAGACATCATTTTCAGATGTGTTACAAAACACATACCCAATCAATAAAAGTGAACAGCCAGTGTGTAACAGAGATAGGTTCTGAGAAGCAATATTTGGCTCTGGGTTGTAACATTCATGCAGCCTTCATTTTCAAAAACATCGACCAAGATAAGTTCTCCACAATATCGAATCACAGAAACAAAAACAAGGTGAATGCCTAACCCAGCGTGTCTCCCATCAAACCCACTAGTCCTGTAAGTGAGTTCTCTAATGCAAACTGCCTACACAAAATCCAAAGATACAGAAATTAAAGAACAATTATAAACTGTACCAATAAATTTGAGATAATAGAAGGCGCAAACAGTTCATTGAACTCATAGAAGATGACCAAAAAAAAAAAAAGATGAGTGATGGCCAAGAAAAATAAGTACAGTCAACTGGATAAAAAGCAAATTGAATTTAGGTTTCAAAACCAAATTCAATAAAGAGATAAAATGTTAAAGAGAGCGCAAGCTGAAATAAAGAAGGAATTGAAAGTGAAAACTGGAACATTCTAATCTAAAAACTCTGGGGAAATTATAAGTAAAATGAATCAAGATGTAATATGTATATATATTATCTTGGAATATAGAAGATAAATTACTTGAACTAAATTAAGTAATTAGCACTATCAAATGGGGGATTTCCAAACAATGTCCTAAAATTTTCTCTGCTTTGGAGAGGAAGTTCCTTTTTGCTTATACTACAGTAGTTGGGTCAGTTGTCCCTCAGTACAACAACTCTCTTTTCTTTACATAAGTTCAGAGACGTAGACATCAGATAATGCAGAAGGTGTGACAATTAAACTGAACTATATGACATTATTCTCTACATTAAATATTTTTCCACTGGCACTAAAAAATGCAAGTTATCAAGCACAGGATCAATAGTCTCCTATAATAATATTTGCCACAATAACTTTCTCCATGAATTGTGGAGTTGTTGTTACTGAGGGAGTGGACACTTCTTTGAAGTCACGTTACACCCAGTGTTAAAAACTTTCTAATTTTAACTGTTTTTCTTATCCCAATGGCACCTGGTTTAAGAGGTTTTATTGAGTGGTGTTATTATAAGTTTATTTATAACTAGATGGTTTAACTAGATGGTATAATTATAATTAAACATAAGTGGTTTTTTTATAACTTGATTAGAGAGAACAGAGAGTTTTCTGTACATTTGCCTATCACTTTGATACGAGTGTCATATTTCTATACTATGCAGATAACTTGTCAAAGTGTATGTCATCTTCAAAGTCTATCAATAATTGCATGAAAAGGAATGTGAAAGAGAAACCCATATCCAAACACATCTTTCCCTTGGAGGATAAATTTCTCCATCTCATTTTATGGAACTAGTCCACTATAATCTTCCTGCCAGTGCACGCTTTATAGATTCTATCCAGTGGAAATTTGCCACTGCTCTGGGCTTGGTGTTGATATTTTCTATTGGTGCCTAGAGAATTTTTAGAAAATAACAGGTTTAATGAAAATATTTTTTCCTCATTCACTGCAGGGTAATCAATTCTTTCCAGATGATGCCATGACAAGATGCAGGTGAATTGTCATAGCCCCAAGGAAGAATCCTTAACATGTTTTTAAGCTGCTGACATTGCATGTCTGTGTAAAAGCTTATTCTTTTTGTATTATTTTTGATGAATCAATAATGCAAACAGATGCTAGATGGTGTACCATTGTCTTCTAAAAAATAGTATCATATCTAGACTTCTGAATAAATTTTAATCCTACTTTAAGAAAGCCTTGCCAATTCATAGCTATGCTGTATCTAACTCTTGGTAAAGAAATAATTTGATATCTTAGGATACTAATCCTACATATTTACTGGCTCTGCACTGAATTTTCCCATTCTTTGTGGAGCAGCATGTCTAGTGGACTATCCTTCTGGGAGCAAAGCAAGTAATAAGCTCTAAACATTCCCTCTTGATCTTTTGTACTAACCTAGTACTATCACACTTTACAGAGACAGGGGCCATGCTGGGACATCTGTAGTAATAGAAATATGTATTTCTATTGGAAACTTTTTAACTCACTGGAAACTTTTCATTTAGAGTAATTCAGATGACAAATGAGCAAAAAGCATGAAAAGACCGAAATCATGAAGATATACTATTCTAGAATGTATTCTACATTATAATGCCATGGAGAAAAACAAGCAAACACAAATAACAAATATATATGCAGTTCTGTGCATTCCTTTGTACTATTGCCTTATTTTGTATAAAAGTGGTTCATGAGAAAGAATAGCCAATGGTACAATATCATTCTTGATGGAGGCTAGTTCATAAAAATATTATAAAAGTTATTTAGTTGATAATAATGTGGAGCTGAAATTAGATTTTAGATCGTTAGGGAATTGATTAATTTACAAGGACTAAAGAGGACATAGTGGCTATATGATAAAGAATGAATCATTCCCTACATTCTTGGTAAGCTTTGTAATTGTTGTGCCTTAAAATACTTCTGTTACAAGGATGAGCAGATGGATCCAATACAGCAAAATACTAGAAGCTAGTAAGTCTTACTGATATTCTGTAAGAGATCATTTACTATGTTTTATATGCATACGCAAAAGAACCATAACAAAAATTTTATGCCTAACAAAATTTGCATTGCAGTTAATGTGTCAATTAATTACATTGTTACTTAAAACTGATATTTGATTAAGGTGTATTATCAGTATAAATTTTAGATCAAGCTTATCTCATTTTTTCGAAATATTATTGAATTTATGAAAATGAGTTTCCAAAGTCAAAGCCAGAAAGCCTACCAACGCGGCTAATTCACGGACCACTGTTTTCTAGAATAAAGCAAGTGTTCCTAAAATATGTTAGTTGGTTTTGAAAAGAAGATTGGAATACAGATAATGTTCTATCAATTTAGCGCCACGCCAAAGTGAAAGGTCTTTAAGAATTTTATTTATGATGCTAAGAAGAAGCTTGAGCAAGGGAGAACGGACTTCAATCCAGAAACTGTATGATCCCACCCATTAGCCAGGGCTTCCCTAAGAATATTTCTGAATATAGAAGGAGAAAAAAGGCAAAATGTTGCATCACCAAGAATGCTGTGTGAAAGCACTGTGGAAGAGACTTGCAAATGGCTCAGCAATGTGGTGGTCTGAAAGAAAGTCAATAAAGGAAACCCTACCTCTGACACATCTTGCTCCAGCCAGACATCATTTCATGTATACATGTATTTAAAACATCCCAAGCATGTTTCCTAGTAACAATGCCTTAGTCCTGAATAATTAAACAAAAAGCAATAATTTTTTCATGTTGCAAGATTCTATTTATTTCCAGGAAGATAACTTGAAAAGTGTGTTTTAAGGCCGAAAATCCCTTTCTTTAAAGTAAGAGGTATAACATGTGACATAAATCTCACAACATCAAAGAAGACAATATTCTGGTTTCTTGGTGACAACTGTTGTAAATATAGGCCTGTTGGAATGCAAAGGCTTTATTAGTTTCTGGTTCTAAAGCCTTTCTGATTATGCAAACTGGTCCCTGTCCATCTGTCTGACCATGAGTGTCTCTGTGTGTGTTTCCTTAGATAAAAAACATTTGCTGGAAAATAAAACATAAAATAAGTCAAAAGAAAAATATTGAAGTTACATATAGGAAATATATTACTCCAGGAAAATGAATGTTAATCAGAGATAGCAATCCAAGTATTTTAGTAGGTAAATATCAGAGTTCAAGCACACTGAGCTATTACACCTATAGATTTATTTGTACATTACAACCCTCTGAATATAAATAGTCTCAGTCCATGAACATGGGATACCTTTTACTTTCAATAGCATTTTGTGATGCTCAATGTCTTCTATTTCCTGTTTAAATTTATTTCTATGTAGTTAATTATTCATCATTTGTGTTTTATTAGTTCTTCAAGAATTTCATACAATACATTTAATCATACTCATCCCCAAACTCTTGACAAATCTTCCACTCTTTAACACACCTCCCCAACTCTTTGTCATCTTGTACATCCAGTCTGAAAATCAATACCACCACCGCAACAGTAGGAATGCTTTTCCCAAACTGTGAGAAATCAAAATGAATTCAAAGTTAATTCCACAAATGAAAGAAACAAGAAAGCATTCATGTTTCTAGTTATGGGTTACTTCACTCAGAATAAGTATATCCTGCTCCGTTCTTTTAGCTGCGAATTTCATATTTTCATTTTTCTTAACAGCTGGATACTGGGATATTTTGTATATATACTGCATTTTTGTTGTCCATTTCAATTGATTGATATCTCGTCTCTTTCCATTTCCTGACTAGTTTAAATAGAGAGGCAATAAGCATAGATTAGCTCAAAGAAAATATTTTCTAAATATCCTTTATGTGCTGTTCATTTCTAGTGTATAGATGCATAATGGGTTCATGTACAATTGAGCTTCTTAAAATGTATACTTGAAGAGCACTCAGTAATTTTCTATTGCTCTGAAAAGATACCATGACCAGGCACCTTATAAAAGGGAGATCCCATTGGGGCCTTGCTTATATTTTCAGGGGGAGAGTCTATGACTATCAGTGGGGATCATGCAATAGGTAAAATCCATAGCTGTGCTTACATGTTTAGATAACAACTGTTTAGGAGAGAGAGAGAGAGAGAGAGAGAGAGAGAGAGAGAGAGAGAGAGAGAGAGAGAGAGAGAGAGAGAGAGAGAGAGAATGCTAAAGCTCACGTCTTTCCTCCCCCACTTACATACTTCCTCCAAAAAGACCACATCTCCTAACATTTTCCAAATCCTTCCACCAACTATAAATCAAGCTTTAACAGTCAGTCAATGGTGGCAGTCACCTTTAACCTCAGCACTTGGGAAGCAGAGACAGGCGGATCTCTGTGAATTCGAGTCCAGCCTGGTTTACAGAAAGAGTTCCAGGACAGGCTCCAAACATGCTCAGGGAAACCCTGTCTCTAAAAACAAAAGTCTCTCACTCTGAACATTACTTGACTGTTTCTATCTTTCCAAAAGTAATCTTCTCCAATGACGGCTGAGCAATACACTGATTTTTGAGTAGAATGGGTATGTCATATAGGCGTCGTTTTTATATCTTCATTTCTTTATCTTCTATATCCCTATCTATTTCCATTGTTATGGAGATTTATCTCTCCCACCTAGCTCCTAAATCTTCAACTACTCTCTGTGGTTATATGAATTCTAGCTTGGTTATCAATGAGCTAAAAGGTTTTTTTCAGCATCCTTACTATAATAGTTCAGAAGGAACAATTAGTTAGCTAATGTAAATGTTCACACTACCACATTTCCAAAGGTCAACCACTACAGGTAAGAAAAAATTAGAGTCTACTCCTATGTTATTAAAGGAACTTAAGGTTTAGGTTTTTGCTTTGAAAGAAATAAAAACCCTCCTGAAAGAAAAATGTACTGTTTAACCACTAAGAGAAATATAAGATTTTTCTTTAATTAAGTCTTATGCTCACTTTATTATTGTTCTCCAAATATAGTCATATAGAATCTTATAACTTCTTAGCATTGAACATACATACATAGGTACAAACTCTATTCAGAGTTCAGTAC
The DNA here is from genome assembly GCF_014885135.2 of Alexandromys fortis. Lineage (NCBI taxonomy): Eukaryota > Metazoa > Chordata > Mammalia > Rodentia > Cricetidae > Alexandromys > Alexandromys fortis. Next base: position 5,484,641 of record NW_026067986.1, on the reverse strand, counting down.
ATCATCCAATTGGAAGCAATATGGCATTGTTTATTTTATTGTCTGTGCAATTCATGGCTTATAATTTACAAAGTGGCTCATTATTTCAGGTGAATAAAATTATTCATCATAAAGATATTTTCAATACAACAAAGGTCATTTTACGCAAATTATGCTCAAGGAAAGGCAGTTTAAAGTATACAATCATCAAAGGACACATTTAATTAATTTCCTCAAAGATTCAATAGCCTACTATGTAGTTATTCCTTAGGTAAGAAACAATCGCATACTGTTATTGTCACAAACAATGTTTCATTTCAATAACTAGGCATCATTTAATATATTATTTAGGCATAATCCCTAAGTCAATTGTCAGGCTGCCCTTAGCTCCCCATGTGCACTCTGGTACTGATACATCAACTTTAAGTGTTCTTCCTTACACTTTCCTTTGACCTGAGACTGCCCCAGTAGTCTCCACCTTGTCTGCTGTAACTGAAGGATTTTCTGTGAACAGCTACTATTAACACAAGACTTTGTCTCAGATGGTCTCCACCACAGTTATCTGGCCAGTCTTGATCCCTCTTAACACTATTTGTCAGATACTAGATATGACATAGGTACCTTATTTGACTCTTCTTAATAACAAATACATTGTCAACTGCATGCTTACTTTCTCAATGCCTAATTCAAAACTTATACCTTAGACAATAGGTCTAAGTCCAAAAACAAAACATTGCTTCCCTATGGTTCTAATACAACACAAACTATTCTCTACCTATAAAAGGTATTTTAGTAAGATGGGGAACAACTGTGTCCCCTAAATGAAAGAACTGAAATTTATTGATGTCACCTAAATCCACCTCCTAAATCTGAGAGATATTCACTGATACCACTGTGATGTCTAATTAATGACGAAGTAAGGTGGTATAGCTATGTTAGTGTCTACTAAAATAGACTTTAAACCAAACTACTTAAATGAGATGGGAAAAGACACAATACACATACCATATGAAAAATTTACCAAGACAACATTCCAATTCTTAACATCAATACCCCAAAAAGAGTAGCACAGAAGTTTTTAAAAGAAACTACTACAGCTTGAGTCACATACTGTCCCTTACACAATGAGAATTGGGGACATCAATAACCTACTCTCACCGATGGACAGCTCAGCCAGAAAATAGAGCATAGAATTCCTGGAGGTAGCAGATATTACAAACCAAATGAATATAAAAGGTATTTACAAAATATTCCACCCTATAATAAAAAATATACTTTCTTCTATGCATGTCATGGAAATTTCTCCAATATTATCCATATTATGAGTCACAAAGCAAGTCTAAAAAGATACAAGAAAATAAAAATAACACTCTTCATATGTATTAATTAAAGTCTATTGCTGTGAAAAGGCACCATGATCACTGCAGTTCTTGTAAAGGAAAATATTTAATTAAGGTGACTTGCTTATAGTTCAGAGGTTCAGTCCATTATCAACTTGAGGGGACATATTAGCATGCAGGTAGACATAGTACTGGAGAAAAAAATTGAAAAATCTTTGAAGAAGATATCAGAGAATTGAAAGATCTCCCATGACTATGGATCAGTAGGTTAAAATAGTAAAAATGGTCATCTTATTACAATCAATCTACAGATTCAATGCAATCCCCATCAATATTCAAACAAAATTCTTTACAGACATTGAATGAATATGGTCTTAATTTTATATGGAAAAAGTTCAGGATAGCTAAAGCATTCCTATACAACAAAAGAACTTCTAGAGGTAGCACCATTTTTAACTTAAGCTAATTCAAGCTGTACTACAGAACTGTAACAATAATAACTGCATAATATTGATCTCCTTGCACTCCTTGATCTCCTTGATCCAGTCAGATGGATCAATGGAACTTAATCAAACACCCAGATGTAAACCCATTCAGCTATGACAATTGATTTTTTTTATTTTTTAAAAAAGCCAGAAATATAAAATAGAAAAAGCATACTAGCCGGGTCTTGGTGGCGCATGCCTTTAATCCCAGCACTTGGGAGGCAGAGGCAGGTGGATCTCTGAGTTCGAGACCAGCCTGGTCTACAAGTGCTAGTTCCAGGACAGGCTCCAAAACCACAGAGAAACCCTGTCTCAAAAAAAAAAGGCATACTAATGGTGTTGGCATAACTGGATTCAGTATGGAGAAGAATACAAATAGATCAATATCTATCACTCTGCAGAAGACTTAAGTACAAGTTGATCAAAGACTTCAACATAAAGACAGATACACTGAACCTGATAAACGAGAAAGTGGGGAATAGCCTTGAATACATTGGCACAGGAGATAGCTGGCTGAATATAACACCAGTAGCACAGACACTAAATCAACAGTTAATAAATAGTACCTTCTGAAACTTAAAATCTTCTGTAAGGTAAAGGACACCATCAATAAGACAAATTGCAGCCTTTGGCATGGGAAAAGAGTTCCACCAACTCCACATCTGATAGAGTGCTAATATCCAACATATAGAATGGAGTCCAGAATCTAGATATCAAAACTAAATAATCCAATTAAAATGGGATCTAGTCTAAACAGAGAATTCTGAACAGAGGAAACTCAAATGACTGAGAAACATTTAAAGAAATGTTCAACATCCTTAGTCTTCATGGAAACGTAACCAAAACAACTCTTGAGTTTCCACCTTACATCTGCTAAAATGTCTAAGATCAAAAACACAATTGGCAGCTTGTGCTATCAAGTATATGGAGCAATGGAACACTTTTTGACTGCTGGTGGGAGTGTAAAATTGTTAAGCCACTTTGGAAATAAATGTGGTGGTTTTACAGAAAATTGGGAATCATTCTACTTCAAGACCCAGATAAACCACTCCTTGCATACACCCAAAGCACATTCCATCCTATTACAAGGACACTTGCTCAACAAAAATCATAGCCACTTTATGTATTGTAGAGAGAAGCCAAAGAAAACCTAGATGTTTGTTCCTCCACCAAAGAATGTAAAAATAAAATGTGGTACATTTACATAATGGAGTATTTCTCAGCTATTAAAAATAATTACACCATAAAATTTCTAGGCAAATGAAGAAAACTTGAAAATATCTTCCAGAATGAGGCAACAAACACTAGCTGTAGGGAGCATTAAATATTGTACCACCACCTTAGGTATGAATTTCTAAAAGCAGAAAAATATTGAAAGGAAAAATAGATTTATAAACTTCTCTTACAGTAAAAGTGTCTTACATATCAACTGGTAGTAAATCACTTTATATTTTATAGTAATTATTTAACAAATTTATATCTAAAACTCACCAGAATATAAAATCCAGTTCATATTTTTATAAAATTAGTATGTCTTCATGACTGTATTAGTAGATTAACTTCAAATCTCTTAAAAATATTTTTTTTCCAAAACAAGATATTTGGATTTCTAAATGATGTATTTACTTATCAACAATCGCATTTGTAAAATGAGGTTCGAATGCTTTTTTATTATAGATAACATGCGGAAACAATTCAGTTATGATGTAATAAATTCATAAAGCTTTCTTTTGTATTTATCTATAAATGTTTAGCATTCTGTTCTGGGAACCAATCTGGGTAGAGTCATCTTTCTTATTTCTATTTTCCATTTTTTTTCCTTTTGAGACATGATTAGCAAAATAAATGTACAGAATATTATGCTTTGGCATATGAATAAGTTATAGAAATCATTATATTAAGATAATTAAGTTATCTATCACTTTAGTGATTTAGTTAAGAATATTTCAATCTACTTTAAGCAAATTTTATACATATAATACAATAATAAAGCTACTACTACCATGTACAGATTAAATGTCTAGAAATTATATGTGCTTTATAATTGAAGTGTTCATATTGTTTTAAATTTTTATAATTTAGTAAGCAGAGGCCTTGCATGTTAGAAATACCAAAGTTACCTGAAGAAACAGGAAGTACACTGATCATTCCACCTCAGAAATATTTCCCTTGTTGTTTGCTGTCTTCTTTGAGAGTCATAAAACATATTCATTACATAATGAATCCTGCTCCAGATGAGAAATATGTTTGCTCTTTATTTTATTAAAAAAAAAGAAAACAAACTACCTTTTTTTATTTTACATACCAAGCCTAGTTCCCACTTTCTCCCCTCCTTACATTCCTTTCTCCTATCCCCTCCCCTCCCCACCAATCCTGACCCCCACTCCACCTCCATCCACTCCTCAGAGGATAAGTCACATTGCTCCGAGGAATGACCAAGGCCCTTGCTACCCTATCAATGCTGAGCAAGGTATCCATTCACAGAGAATAGGTTCCCAAAAAGCCAGTACGATCAGTCAGGACAAATCCTGGTGCCACTGCCAGAGGCCATGCAATCTGCCCCAGCCCTATAACTGCACCAGCATAAAGACCATATACAGAGGGTTGAGTTTGGAACTATGCTGGCTCCTTTCCTGTATGGTGGGAGATAGTGAGCTCTTATTAGCTAAGGTAAACTGTTTCAGTGGGTGTCCCCATCATGGTCTTGACCTCTTTGCTCATATTCTCACTCCTCCCACTCTTCAACTGGAGTTTGGGAGCTCAGCCCAGGGCTTAGCTGAGGGTCTCTGCTTCTATTTTCATCAGTTGCTGCATGAAAGTTTTATGGTGACATTTAAGATATTCATCAGTCTGTCTACAGGGCAAGGCCAGTGTGGGCACCATCTCCTATATTGCTTAGTGTCTTAACTGGGGTGATCCTTATGGATTCCTGGGAAGATGGGAAGGTAGGAAGGTGAAAAGGATCGAGAAGGGGACAGGTTAGTTGAGATGGTGGAAGAACAGAGATGAGAGTGAGGAAAGAGATATTTTGATTCAGAAATACGTTCACTCTTATTGTTTCATTAAAGTTACGGACAAGTATCCCCCATTCCATGGTATGCTATCTTATTTAATTTTGAGGAGGGATAGGAAGACAACTTTTTGTGGTAATGGGTACTATAATTTCTGTTAAAATGACATTAAAGTTGAAATTAAATATCAAGAAAGCAATTCCATTTGAACGACAAGAAAGAAAGAAATATCCAAGTATCTGTTCGCTAAGAAAACGCTATAGGAAATTTATGTTACATTTAAATTAAAAGAAAACAAAACCTTCTTGTAAATTGAAGTCAGATTTTTTTCCTTTGTTATATCCTCCATGTCGTCTTCATGTCTCTCCATCCAATTAGGTTTGTTTGGTTGTCTATCATATGGAAATTCTGCCTATTTTCTTCTTTGTTTTTTGGAATTGTATCATTTAAAAACCAGTTTGCAGAGACTTTCCATAGTACCACAACATATCTTTTGATGGTAGGTGTAGACAAGTTTTCTTTTCTATGAATCATAGTGATTGCTACCTAATGTTTATTTATTTACTTATTTACTATATTCTTGAGATGAGTTTTTTGTGTAGCTTTGGATCCTTGAACTCACTCTTTAGACCAGGCTGATTTGAAACCCACTGATAACCACCTGCATCTGCCTCCACAGGGCTAGGATTAAGGGATTGTAGCACCACTACCTGGAATGATCCTTAACTTTTAACTAAACAAAAAGATTTAAGGAATTGTGAATTTTTGTTGTTAGACCTTAATGTGACCCCCTTTTAAAACAACAACATGTTTATTTGTTCTTTGAGTATTTTATAATCAAATTTCATTCACCTAAGCTCTTCTCTGCTCCTTTCTTGTAGACTGTGGAGTATAGTTTGCATTGGCTGATTAGTCTAGGGTCCTGCCTGAAGGAAATAACATATGTCATTAACATTTTCATTGAAGAAAAATGACTTTCCCTCGCCAACCAGCAATCAAATGTGAATAGTTCTTCATGTGGGAAAAGGAGTTCATAACCACCTGAATGCTGAGAGTGTATGGCCTGAGAATGTGAATGTATTGTGCATGCTGTCACAATAAATGCAAATTTATATGTACACCAACTCTTTTGTGTGTGGAAAGCACTCCTCCGTTGAAGTCATCTACAAGTCATGACTCTGACAAACTTTGTTTTTTTTTTTCTACATAGATACTTGAGCCTTGACGAATGGGTTATGATTGAGAGATGTCCCATTTATGATCGAACATCCCAGTGACATCAGTGACACCTCTCATCACTTCAATCTACTCCAGAAGAAGCTTTGTTGCTTTAGGCTGAGTTCTGCATTGATCTATTGGTAGAGCCGAAGGTCATTAGGAGAACTTTATTGAATGTGAATTCTTATAGCCAGAATTTATCAAATTCAATTTTTTTCATGAAAAAAATTATTTGTGGGAGATTTTATGGATGAGTTTATGAACTGAACAACATGATTTATTTCAGATTTAATTTGTTGCCAAAATGGAAACAGAAGAAATATAAGAAGGGAAACACTCATATGCAATAAAACCTAAAAGTCTTACTTGTATAACTGAGGCTCCCATAAAGTTTATTTCCTTTGAATTATTATTTTTTCAAACTACATTAAATCCTTCTACATCAAACCCAACCATTAAAATTATGCCCGCCTTTCATATAAGCAGGTTATCGGTTAATGGCTGCAGGTTGAAATCAACATTTGTAAATCATGAAAAATAAAAGGAGGAAAAATAGCACGAATGCCAACTTCATTAAAAACATAGATCTAAGGGATGAATTAGAACACAAACATCACCATATTGTGCTTGTCAGCTCTCTCTTCTTCGTTAATCTTTTAGTTGCTTCCCTTTCTGACAAATGGACCTAAAACAGCGTCTGCATATAATGTTATACATTTTCATCGTAACCAAGGTCCCCAATAATGACAATTTGCCTCATTCTTCTGTTTGAATATGTGAACCATGAAGAAGGGAAAGCACAGTGTCTGCCTATAAAAGGGGGGAAGGCTGTTTCAATCTTTACTTTTCACTCTGACTACTGAACATCTTCTGAAATTGTGAACTAAAACAAGAGAACAACCTGAAGGACTTTGGTGCGTTCCTCTTCTTAAGAACGTTCTTAAAGCTTAAGGAATGTAAAAGACAAATTATACTGAATAAGAAACCCTCATTTCTGTGTTCCATATCTAAATCTGATTATGTAATATCTCCTTACTGAATAAATTCAATATTCCTTTTATTTACTCTTCCTCTTCAAATAACTTGTTAGTTTATTATGTAATTATCAACATGTAAATTACTAAAGACAGATTCCTGGGATGAAGGATTCCAGGGCAGACAGCATGCTGCCCAGACTCCAAACGGATGTTTTTACAGTCATTCTCCAATGAATAATAGTTTCAACTATTCAAAGACAAGCAACATTTGAAGTAGAGTTAAAATTCCTAGCCAGTCTGTGGGGAAGCAATTATAAACTATATTATCAGAAATTAAATATTGTTACTCCTTAATGCAGGCTTCTCTGTGTGTACAAGCTACTTTGGTACTGGAATTCCTTTTGCTTCTGCTACCCCAGTGCTGGAATTGCAGGCCATGCAACCTTGGATGTCTAGTAGAAAGAAAATTTGAAAAAAACAAAATGCAATTGAGCAGGGAGAAGATCAATATGATTTGAATTCATATAATCATGACATATTTATTGGAGTCTATGATTAGCCTGATTTTCTCAAGGTTCCCCCAAAGATGCCAGTGCCCCCAGTCCACAGGAACCGGTCTAGAAAAAATAGTGTGCATATTTCTAAGAGATGGGTAAATGGATGCCTGTTATCATTTAAGGAGCCACCAACCAGATATAGAGTAACCACAACTTGTGCAAAATGAGGTAACAAGCCATGAGTCATTTAGTCGCAGGTAAATGAATAGAAATGGATTAATTTAAAATGTAAGAGCTAGTTAGTAATAAGCCTAAACGATTGACTAAGCATTGTAATTATACTAAGTCTCTCTGTGGTTATTTGGGAGTGGGCTTCTGAGACAGAGCTGAATGCTGGTCGCAAAGAAATACTCTGCCTACAGTCTCTAGAGCAGTGAGAAAGAAGTATATCAATTGTGGGTAATTATCTTTTCTTTTCTCTTTGAAAGTCAATTTGAGAAAAAATTCTAAACTCCATTGCCTTCATCTTCTATATTAGCTATTCTATTTGTGATATATCCTACAAAATAATGATTTCTTCTACACATATATATGGATATATATATCCATATATATATGTATACACACACATATGGTCACCAATGACTTACCTGTTACAACTCAATATGAATAGCAACAATATTAAAGTAGAAAAAACCATGATCACTGCCCTCAGAATAAATGGTGAATGTTTCTGTGTTAGTCCACATGTGATCTTCCTAGCAACTCTGCAGTTGAGGCGTTACTGTGGACCAACTGCAATGGAAATCTGGCAGAGCTATGCATGAATGAGTTCCAGTGATCTGTCCAGGCCACAAAACATATTAATGTCAAAGCTGGGACTATTGCTTCAGATATATGCTTAGCAATGACTCATGGTTCTTACAGTAATTTTATAGTGTTTCAAATATATGACCAGCTATCTAGAAAAGCCTATGTTCTGGAGGATTGTGGAGATATTATCTACAAATAAGGTGGTTTATGGGCAATATAATGTTACTTAGCCAGAAAACTGTTATAAAATAATTATTTGTTTTTTATTTGTTTTCCTAATTGTTTAGTTTTGATCCACTGAAAGTCCAAGAGAGTGCTATACCCTTAGAACATCAGACAATATATAGCAGATACCCATAATTAATAAAAAATAGTATAAGAATAAAAATAATTTCTATGATATTTTTGGTTTGATATATTTGATTTTTAATATTAAATAAACTTTATACAGGTAGCAGAGCAAACAAACTACTTTTTATGTATTTTTTAAATTAAGAGTTAAGGGTCTAAATATTTTATCTACATGGAAGTATGTGTTCCATGTGCATGCTTAGTACCTGGAGAAGAAAGTATCATATCTCCTGGATCTCAATTTATGAATGACTATGTGTTACCACATAATACTAGGAAACATACCAGACTCTTCTGCAAGTTCAACACGTGTTCTTAATCACTAATCCATCTCTTCATCCTCATAAACACATACTTATTACAAAACTATAAAGACATTTGCTTATTATATTTAAAGCTGAATATAAAATGTTTTAAATTGTTCTGATTACCATAGTTAACCATCCTAACTCTGTCATCCACTTTTAACATTTAAGACTCTAAATAAAAACATTTAAGACTCTAAATACATAAGGAATGTGCCATATATAATAACATTGCCCTTTATAGAATGGCTTGTACCATAGTCTCATTGCTTCAATGAAAGGAGAAAGAGAGAAAAGGAAAAGACAGAGAAAGAATATTTCATTCTACTGAACTCAGAGTAAGTCTGTCACAATATGCCAAGTTGTGAAATTTTGAAATAGAAATCTTTACAAACTCTATTCTTCATAAGTTCTTCCTTAAAGAAAAAAGAAAATATCATTAATTATTTAGAAATATAGACAGTCTAAGGATTAATTGTTCAGTTGTTTTATACAATGTAAACTTTAATACATCTGTACATTCCTGTGGCTAGGTGGCTTGGGTGTTTTGCTCTATGACTGAAACCATTGGGATTTATTGTGAAAACCATAGTTAGGAAACAGATTAGTAACCAAGCCAAGAAATTGCTTCCAAATTTCATGCCAGAGTTTTATATGCTGAGATCCAATTAAAGTGATAATTTATTTAAGAAATCAAAATAACATATGTAATAATTGGTTATGAAGGTATTAAATATAGGAGAGTGGTTTCTATATTTCTCTTTGTGAATATTGAAACACATCATATTTTGCTGTTAAAAATAGCTTATCAAATGTGTATAATATAATGCTTAGTCTTGATTAGCAGTGATTTAGAATCTCTGATTTCTTAGGTCTTTGACTACAGGTCTTCTCATGTGTCACTAAAAATATTTTAAGATGGAACTGAATGTAGGACAGCCAAGGGATAGTTTTATCCTTTATCATGAAGCTTAGTTTGTGGGGATTTAAGACAGATAATGTGAAAATATATGCATTAGATCTCTACAAAAATATGATTAAAGTATGAGGGATAGTTAAAGCAGAATGTGGGGGAAATGGAAAGAGAAGCGTAGTATCTATTTTAGTAAATTCTCTTATCAGCAGGGTTACTTTCAGAGGTGGACTCTGAGATGCTGGTAGGCTCAATGTAAGTATTCACTGAAATGAGACATGTCCTGTTGGGCGAGAGTTAATAAGTGTATAGGGAGTGAGGTAGAAATACCATAAGCTCCAAAATATTGAAATTATCTATGTGGAATTCTAACTCCAAATTCTCTTATTCAATAAACTCTGAACTTAGTATTTTATTCTTAGTTGGTTGAACTGGTGGAAAGCAATCCACTGCATGACATTATGGGAAGCTAGATTATTGTTGTCAAAGACAAATCAGGTGAAGAATATTTTTGAAGAAAAAAAAACTTGAGTGTGGTTTGATAGCTAGAGAAAGCACAGCAAGATTGTGTCTGTGTATGGAAAAGAACTGATTTGTCTGGGGTATTGTTACATAGAACCCTGAACAGAGACCTAGACTAAATTTTGACATTGTATAAAAGGTCTAAGTATTTTTATTTTTAGAAAACCTATAATTCTGAGGTGTTTGCAACTGTTAGTTTCTAAGTGTGTTGTCCCTGTTAAGCCAGCATTGCTGTACTGGAAGGCCATACATCCAACAATATTTGGACAGCTCAAACAGATGTTGCTGGGTTTAAATATTTTAAGGGACACATGAGAGAAAGTTTCATGGGCAGGGAATAAAATGGAATTGGAAAAAAATAGATGTATTGTTAATGTGCTCAAAATATATTGCACAAAACTCTTATTATTTAAAATTTAAACCATGTCTATCACTTATTTTCTCAGTTATTCATAAACATATATTATGTTTAGTAACATATCTATGTGCCTAAAAAACTGAAGTGCCCTTTTAAAAATACGAGACTCGCATAGCTAATTATTTACAGTTAGCACCAAAGATTGGACATCTTCTGTTTGCTAATACAGTTGGTCAAGAAATTTTAAATGATAATGTGGCTTGCTTCTAATGATGCCCAGTTTTTCGAAAAAAGTTTCTGAAAAACATTCCCAAACAACTAATTAAAATAGTACTAGTGGCAATGTTAAAAGAAATGAGAAAAATCACATAAAAACAGAATAAATTTAATGTACATCAAAGACGTCATCATGGGAATGGCTCTTGAACGAAAGCCTGAAGGAGAATAGTGTGGCCTCAGATCATTTCAGAGCCTAAGGCATGAAACTTCCATGAGAAATGCTGTTTGTCGAATTCTTAGAGTGAAAATATAGGCACACGCTAAGGTAAAAATCTTGAGGGAGAAAGGAAAACCTATTAAAAATTTTGTGCAAATTTCTTCTCTGTAGTAATGCAGTCTGAGGAAAAGTATGAATTTAAGCTCTAGACATTTTTTAAACCTGTGCTTGTACTAGATATACACGGTTGAGAAAATTATTTCATGTCTCAAACTACTGTTTTCTCCTATTTTAATAAAAAGTGGTTGAATTTAGCATTATACCAATATAACATTTTGAAGTGTGTTTACAGGCAGCATGTAAAATTGCTTATACATGCTTTAGCCTCTTAGATGTTCACTAGCATTTTTTTCCTATTTGAATAAAAAATTTAACATTTAATATACTTTGATGATGGTTTCCCCAGCTTCTTCTAGATCATCCCCCGTCAACTTCAAAGGCTTTCATTCTCTCTCTCTCTTAAAAAATAATCAGGTAAAAAATAAAACCATGAGTAACAAACACCCACACTCACAACAAAAATTAAAATCGGAAAATTGGAACCCATAATGTACAAGGCAAAGATTAGCAAGACAAAAAAAATGCCCAAACAAAGCAATATGAGAAAAAAAATCTACCAAATTGTCACTGAATTTATTTTTTGTTGTTCAGCTAGTGCTGGGCAAGGGGTCTAACCTTAAGTGTAGTTAATACATATATAGCGAGTCCATTGGAGAAAACTAACTATACCTTTGCAAAGAGATGTGTATTGGAGAGAGCTTCTTGTTTAGGGGTGGGGGTTATATTGACTTCCCCCTCTAAGTTCTGGGACTCTGTTTATCTTGAACCTGAACTGGCCCTGTGCATGATGGTAGCATTTCTTTGAGCTCATAAGAGCATCTAATAGACACTCTTTGCTTGGAGTCATCCACTCCCTGTTTCTCTTATCACTCTTCGGCCTTCTCTTCAGTGTAGGTCTCTGAACCCTGAGGGGAGAGAGGATGAAGACATCCCATGTAGGACTAATTGTTCCGAGGTCTCTCACTAGACTAGGTGAGACACTGATGTGTGGGTATAACAGAATGTCATTTGGAGTCAGTTTATTGTTCTGTTCATTTTGCAAGATAATAGTGTTTGGCTTTCTTTTGGGCCTATGACCTGTCCATGCTCAGGTTCTGGGTCACTTGAGCAATATCAGCCATGGGTTCTATCTCATAGACTGGGCTTTAAACACAAAGCCTGCTTGGTTATTCCCACAATGTCTATAATACTATTGTACCAGCCTGTTATATGTGCTGGTCACCATTGTTAATTGAAGATTTTGTAGATAGGTTCATAGTTACCTTTTTCCCCGGCAGTGTATAAAATACCTCTACAACCATGAACACTAGTCAGTAATGGAGAAGGTTCTAGTTAGGCACCAGATTATCCTCTTCATGTTTAAAAAGATATATAATTGCTCTATAACTGCTGTTTTTAGCATAGATTTCTTGCCATCAGAAGTATAACAACTTTTACAATAGTCCAGTGTATCATTTCACAGAGAGATGTTTTTAAGACAGAACTCAGAACTAATGCTACTGAATGCTTTTCTCATACTTTTCTTCATTATTTTATATTTCCAAACTCACATATTTTGAACGTAGTTACTGTGAGAGCAATTTGGAGAAGCAGTCATTGTTTCTGACAGTGAATATTTGTAGTCTTCCCAAGGCTCCCAGGTGAACAACAATCTAATAAAAGCAACGACAAGGAAAGGTTAAATTAGAGAAGCAGAAATTCTGCTATCTAGGGAAATAGTACAGATTTGATAAACCAATTAAAAATCTAAGGAAAAAGGCAGCCACAATGTGTCTTAATATCGTAAATAAGGTAGAAAGAAATAGATCTGGGTAGAGATGATGGAAAAACCAGAATGGGTTTCAGAAAGAAATAATGTAAAGCACACAATATGAGCTGCTTCATGAAATAGAACACATTTGAATGATGTTGGAATTGCTGAAAATTTTAAGATCCTTGGCACATTCCGTTCCCATTCCTTCCACAAATAAGAAGAGCAGATCTTAAAAGTAGCACCATATATTTCTGACTCCATTCAGTAAATGCCAAGCACATCTATCTATAGAGCAGTTGCGTAGCATGTAGAGACCCTTGGTTCACGTCCCAGGACAAAAGTTTTAACCAAACCAAGTACATAAACGAGAAACCCAGTTCCACTTTACTTGTAATTCTAGTGAAGAAATCCAGGGCAGCTTGAGTCACTACAGACTCATAGAATTTAGCAATGATGGCATTTAGCTCCAAAGTCACAGCCTAATCTTAAGTCCATATTAAATTATTGCTCATTTGATTTTTATTCTCATCAAATAATACTTACTATCTTTTCGAATGAACATCAGGTTTGCTGTTGTTTTTGTTGCCGTCTGCCATCACTTCTGAGTGGCAGAAGCTTTTCTCGTAGAGGAATGGCTCCTTCTCATCTCATTTGTTGACAGTACCTGGCCTTTGCTAACGCACGGAAAGGACAATGGGAACGTCATTCTTAATTTTTCTATGTTTTGTGTGTTGTTTATAGCATATATAACTCTTTAAGTTCTTCTCAGCTTTAATTTTCCTTAATCAGTTTCTAATCTACGAAGTTCTTACTTATCTTAACCAGCTAGTTAAAGTCTTGCCCATTCCTCCAGGCCATCCCTACGCTAGGTGTCATGTCCCAGTTCTGCCTCCAGTGTTCCTAACATCCCGGCGGTCATGTTAGATTCATCACCTAGCTACGACCCTCCCAGAGGAATTGCTGATTTAAAGCACTTACGATGTCACATTCATCATTTTATGTCCATATTCCCCATAGAACATTGTGTGAGAGGATGTTCCATAAATGTTCATTAAATATATGCAAAATAAATTCAGTTAAGCATCCTACATATACCAAGTATAAATTAAAATTCTTGGAATAGTTGCTGAGGCATCACAAATATTAGGGAATATATTTAAAGCTATAATGTAATCTTAAGGAGATTACAAAAGTTTTCTTTCTTATCAGAGAGCCACTATCATCTTTTGAGGAAAGTCTCTCTCTCTCTCTCTCTCTCTCTCTCTCTCTCTCTCTCTCTTTCTGTGTGTGTTTGTGGGGGTGGGAGTGTCTTAGAAACCAAAAGTATTTTTAATAAGAAAGGTGTTTTTCATAGAATCATTTCTTGTTAATGATGAATTCACCATGAAATCTGTTTTGCTTCCTTATTCATGAGTAGATAAAAAATATTCATGACTCCCAAACTGTAAAAGGCTATTCTGAAACTATCTGCAGACACAGTTACTATGGAAACCATCTTTTTTTTAGACTGGTGCAACAAATATTCATCTAAAAAATACAGAATCCAGTTCACCTTGCTGCAGTAATTATGGGCAGACTAGAATCGAAATATCTGTGACACATTTTGCTTTCAGGTGTGCCACCAAAGCATATTTATTGATGCAGTAGAATATTTCTGTAAAGAAGCAAGATACAAAATGTTTTCTTGCGGCAGCAACTCCAGGTGTTGAAGCAGGACAAAGAATTCCACATCCCATTCCTCTAAGGCCTGCCCTCCTTCACCTTACACACATATCTACATCACACAAACAGATGAGGGTAACACACGTGGCAAATATGTAAGAGTTTCTAATGGTTTATCAAAGTAGAAGGCAATAGAATTCAAGAATACTGCATATTGAAAACAAAGTTAGTTTTCAATTCTTTCCCCTGTTCCCTTAAATCCTATTAAGAGACTAAACACGAAGGCAGATAACTTTGGGAAGTGAAGTAGAATATGAAGAATTATACTAACAAAGAATGAAAATAGTGTGCTTCCTCGGCTGCTTCTCTAAGGTTTTGGAACAGAGAAGACTCCCATGAAGGTAGGCAAGCTTTTGAATCGTGACAGGTCTTGATTCTCTGCTGAAGTTTATTACCTGCCAAGCCTGCAGAATAAATCTGTGCACCAGCGGCAGAGGGAAGACAATTTTGAATAGCAGTACAGTTCAAAGCAGAAGTGCTCCACCCGTGAGATTTAGTTTAGCTAGGCAAGTTCTAGGGTTATTTATGGTTTATGCACTCACTCGGTGCAATAAACATGAAGTGGAATTTGCCAGGGCGAGATCTTGGAAGTAGGTCAGCAAATTCTGTCCTTTTTTCCACACACCAGGAAGAGGCATGCTGGACACACGATCACACCACATCAAACAATCAACACTATTTACTGTTCCTGACAAGAGGGTAAAGCCCATGGAGTGCAAACTAAACTGAAGGCCCTAAATTACAATACTCAAATGAAAAACAGTCTTGGTTTGTCTCAAACACACTTCATGTTTTACAATACTATGTATTCTTATTATGGAGTTGAATGGAAAAACTCAAAGAAAATAGAATATTTGAGAGCAAGATTTTTTTCTTTCATATATTTTTGTTTTGTTACTTTTTATCTATATATACACCAATTTTCATGTTTTCATTATTGGTGGTTTAGTTTACTCCAGAGTGCAAAAGAATAAGAAAATAAAAATACCATAAAAAGAAAAAATCAACTATATTATTAATCCCAAGTGTTTTAAATTAGAACCAATCCCCCCTGGTTCAGGCAAGGAGAATACAACATCAGCCCCATTGCTCACTGTCTTTGCCTTTTCATATCTGCTTCTTACCACTACACACAAATGTTTCCTCCTCTCGTTCCCATTTCTCCACTAAATATTGCTCATCACAACAGCACTCACAGCCCAGCAATACAAGGCAACAGACAGACCTGTGGGTGCCTTCTGCTTGCCTGGACCATGAGGACCCAGGCTGCCCCCATGGGTGTCTTTTCCCTGCCTGAGACACACGGCATCAGGCGGACCTGTGGATTCTTCTCACAGGCCAGACGGAGCTGCCCCATGGGTGTCTTTTGCCTGTTTGAGCTACATCAAAATATAAAAATCGTTATTGATGCTACTGATTACTAACTTTTGATTACAATCTATTGTCAACAAAATGATATTTGCTATTCTAGCTAATTTAGTATTCTAGCTAATTCTAAAAGCATAGCTAAAGTCAGTAGTTTAGAAAATTGTTATGGAATTTTTAATGCTTGGATAGGTTAAATAGGTACCGCCCAATAAGTGTTGTTTTATACCAGTAGAACAGGGAGGTGTTGACTGAGACATCACTTCCCTGAAGTCTGGACTGGGCTGGTTCTGTCTTCAAATTGTCTTCATTGTTAGACATGTGTACAGATTAGTAATTCCAATAAAAGAAGGTTACTCAATACCCTTCACACAAAGACGCTCTCACTAGGAAGCCCTACTTTGTTGTTATTTTACCATTTTTCCTGCAACACCTTCATGTGCCATTTACTCAGAGTAGGGATTTACACAAAGCAGGTTCCAATAGCCATGTGTCACGTTAAATTGGCCTGGCTGTTTAGGTTATTAGCACAACCATGCTTTGACTATCACTTTCCAGGGATGGGCCTGCGTAGGACATGAAGGAGATGAACTAGGACAATTGAGAAGAGAAAGGGGAAGCATCTGTGTGGAACTTTCTACCTGGAAGCATTCATTTCTTTTTATCTTGTGGGAAAAGCTATTTGAAGCGGTAAGGACCTAATGAAAGAAATGAAGACATCTGCTTACTGCTTATTAAAGTTAATCGCTAATGATAGCGAACCTTTGCTCATGTCAATAAAAACATGTGTATTGTACACATTTTCTGTTGATTAATTTTGTTTGACGGTGCCATACAAGTATCTAAGATAGCCTGATGGGTCTCTCTCCTGACTCTTTCTGATCTGCTGGTCCTCTCAAACCACCGTGGACACCTCTCCCACTCTCATTCCCGTGTCCATGTCTTACTTGATTTTGTGACTCAGCTTGACCAAGGCCATCTGTATCCATTGGAGCCTGGTGGGATCATCTGTTGTTATGAACACAATGGACAGCAACTGTCTTCCTCGTCCCTGAACATATTAGTAGCACATATTTTCTCCATATAGATGGCAGAAGTGTCGTTCTGAGTCCCTCCTCCATACATGGCTCATAGTGGATGGGCCTATAATAACCTTACAGAACTCATATTGTGACCCTACTGGTTTTGTAGGAAGAAAATGGGCTCGGAAAAATGCTTAGGTCATACAGACTTGTGAAATTATAAAGTCAGGGCTCGTTGGAACTGGTTCTGAGTTTAATCTTGCTAATCACTGTGGTCTGTTGGCAGTGTGAAGCAGTCATCAAAGGAAACAGCAATAAGCAAAGAACCCAGAGCTCCTTTGTGCAGGAAGAGGCACAGTGCACTCTGGCGGGAACATCTTACTCCACCATCCCTGCAAACACACTGAAATTTGGCATTAAATTGGAAATAAACACTTTGAAGGCATAATATTTAAGCATCACTTTTTACATATGTTTTAAACTAATTGTAACAGTAGCAATGACCTTCCTTTTAATACCACTGCCCAAAAGATAAAAATTAATCAGATTTGTTTAGAAAGTTATCAGCGGTGTTCTAATGAACATTACCTTGTCAGAAATAATTAGAGTACTTCAGAAGGGTCATTCGAGTGACAGGAAACACAAAGAGAAGTGAGGCTGGTTGACTCTTGTCATAAAAGTTGTCAAGTGATAAATGAGAAAATGAACTCATTCCTTCACCATTACAAAATAAATCAGTCTGGTTGAAAGTACATACAATATTTTTTTATGAAATTGAATGTCTACAATTAAAGAATAACATTTCATTCTTATTTGTATATTTACTTCTGTGGTTGTGAGTATGTGTGCAGAGAGTATACAGGTATTCTGTATGACCATAGTAATAGGATAGAAGAAAATGATCCATTGTCCTATGATAGGAAGTCCCTCCGCTAATGGAGGTCAGCCTGCTAACTGGCTGTCAGCAGCCTCCCCGTCTGCCATTTATCTTTATGAGTTTGTCTCATTGCAGTATCTGACACTCAATTTTGCAAGCTCAGAGGCTGAAATTTATCAGTTTCTCAAAGTTGGCAGGCACTGGAAAATTAATTTGAAGAAATAAGCAGTATAAGACATAGCCTCTTAAGGAATCTATCTATCTGTAAAATGGTAAAACTGCCTAATGAATAAGGCCAGCATGTTCCCTCTTCAGTGTGTATTTTTACGGAAGATAAAGTACATAGTAATACACAGTCAATAAAGTGTAGGAAGAAACTTGAATGGGAAGATTCAGGAGAAGACACAAGCCTGGTGTCATATGATTAAGGATGATGAAGAACCAGCCCTATAATTTTCACAAATTTTCTTAACCTTAAACGTGGCACTTTGTCCACTGGACAGGAGCTAAACTGGAAAACATTGATCTTTGCCACACCTTCATCAGTTTAAAAAAAAGGAAAAGAAATAAAAATATCTGTTATGTCCCTTTACCAAAGCTTTGCCCCAACAGTTGGCCTCTGCCATTTAGAGCAACAGGAAGCACCTGACCCCAAGCAATTAATCCCCAGAATTGAGCTATTACCACAGTGTACATCATTAAAAAAAGATTTGCTAGTGTCTTGAAGACTACTGGATATAAATGTGAATAGTGGCCTAATACTGACATGACAAAGCTGAAATTAAACATACCATCATAGTATACGTGACAATAAATGCAGGAAGGATAGAAACTGTTCACGGGTGTTTAGAATAGAGTCAGGCTGCAAAGGTAAACACGAGAAGAGAGACTTTCCCTCAGAACTCATTTAAGCAAAATCATTTCTCTAAAGAAATACAAGCACATTTCTGTTTCTTAAACTTTACATCCAGGTCAAAACATTTCTATGTGCTTTCCTTCCCTCTTTTGTATTGCTTCTAAATGCACATTGGTGATCATTACGTTGTCTGTGTTCATTAGTATCTATGTTTATTTATTCAGCGAGCCCCTTCCCACATGGCAAGCCCACATGTAATCTGGACTCAGAATAACTGTACGCATTATTTCAAAAGATATCCCATTTTCATCGATTCCAGATTCTTCGGTAAAATAGTGTGTCATATTTTCCCCCAAATTTCTCAATATTGGGTTTTGAATTTACAAATACTTTTATACATTTTCATTGATTGTGTGTGTGTGTGTGTGTGAGTGTGTGTGGTTGGGTGTGCAGTGATGTCTTGCATGTATGCATACCTAAGACCTTGGATACCGGTAGAGTGAGCCAGACCCTGTGGTAATAGAAGCCGCTCTTGGCTATGAGGGCCTTATGGGTTAGGGATTGGATTAGGGTCTTGAAAGAGAAGCCAGTGCTATTAACCAAGAAGCCATCGCTCTAGTCCCAATCACAAATATTTTAATAAAGCAGTGTTTATATTTTACAGCTGTCCAATTGTTTAAAATGTTGGTTTATCTGTAGTAATAAACTTTACTCCGAGCAAGCATTTCCTTGGAGAGAAAAATGGCAGCAAATCACAGAATTCAGTGGACGTTAAACCATTATGTTTAAAAATAATTTTGTCAATTCCTTGTCTTACATAAATTATAAGCATAGCTTTTTTTATTTAATGATTTCTAAGGATTTGATATTTATGTGAGCTTTTGAACTCTAAAATTTCCAACAATCAATATTTGATTTTTTAAGAAAAGATCAAAGTGGATGTCTGGTGGTTTATCAAACATAATTATAAGTCCTTGGCAATGCAGTTCTGCTTGTTTTATAATAACTGGTTTGTTTTTACAGTAGACTAATTGTTTATTAAGCATAAAGGTCATGAAAACCTAAAACACAGATTTGACACTTAAAGTAGTTTCACTAATTTTTCTACTAAATGGTTTGGGTGCAGGAAACCTTTCAAGACTTTTCTTAGACATTTATTCTTTCCCTGTTGACTGAAATAGTAAGTCACCTCAATCAGTCTTATTCATCTCTAATGCCATTTGAATGCTGTCTAATAATATACTTGAGTTTCTTCATTGTTTGAACTTGATACAAGGATATTAGTTGCACAAATATAAGCCCCTACCTCACATTGCTAGGTCAACATGTAACTTGTAAGGACTTTTATATCGCTGACAACAATGTTCAATTTGGATTGTATACCAAACTAAAAACTACAAATTGTGTAGAATATGAAATTAATGACACTAAGATTAACAAACAGTTGTGAGACCTGTCTTTTTGGCTGTTAAATCAGCTGTTTCAAAAGGGAGACCATACTGATTTCTTTAATAAATTTATATTATTTCCTAGTATATCCAGTAAGAGACTTAAGGAAAAGGTGTACACAATTTTATACTGGTGACCATTTTTCTACATTTCACTAAAGCTGTGAGTGTAGCAACAGCTAATTAACATACAGAGGTATTTCTATGATTATATTCAGAGGTGGTTAATGTGTTTCCTTTCACTCTGCAATTCTTTCTGTCTACACACATATTATGTAATATTCAATCATAATTAAACTATGATTCAAAGTACTGATTGAGTCGCATAGAAAATTTCAACACTCATTTAATCAATAAGATATCATGCTGTTTTTAAAAATAAAGTAATATATCGCTCATATAGAAAATATATTCATTTCGGTATGTGATTGTATGTGTTACTAAGATCTACACTAAGAGCCTTCTTTTGGGGCAGTACAAATTCTGCTACTGAGCCTTCTCATTTTTCATGGCTTCCTAAGACCATCTTAGGTTCAGATAATTAACCAAATGACTGGCATCTTCTTCTCTAAAAAACAGTGTTCTTTTGCAGGTCAGTCACATACAGTTCTCAATATTGACCGCAAATATTGCAAAAACTATATGTCCTTTCTCATTAATTTTTACTTTCTTTTTCTGAAACAAGGTATCTCTGTTTAGCAGTACTGACTGTCATAGAACAAACTTTGTAGACGACTGGCTTTGAATTCATAGAGATCTGCCTGCCTTTGCCTTCTGAGTGGTGAGATTAAAGGGAGTGGACCACCACCATCTTATTTTAATTTATACTTTCAATGATTATCTCTGGAAAATATAAAAACTACAAAATCCATTTAAAGAAATTTATTTAAGTTAAATAAAGGTCAGTTTTGTAAACAGTACCCAGAAGGAAAATCTCCTTAGACACAGGAGATTATATTATCCTGATTGTAATCGTGTGCTTACTAGGTCCAATATCAAAAGAAAAGAGTTGCAACTACCTTCATTTTTTTTCAGCAAATAATATTTTTGTTAACACATAAAATATGCATGTAAATTAGATTTCACAAATGAGGTACAAAGTCATCTGATAGTCATAAACACTAGTCAACATTTTACAAAAAAGATGCTTTACTTCAAATTAAATGTAGCTACCTATGTTTACATGTGTAAAATATGACTATGAATTACTCTATGTGATTAATATTAAGTATATATAGTATATAATAGTGCATATGTTATATGTCCCATATCAAAATAGTTCATTATTTATCATTGTAGATGCATAAGATTACAATAGAACCAAAAATTTCCAATGATCTTGTGAGTATGTAACTATAATGCTATAGTGTCAGCATTGCTTAGCATTGTGAGTTTGGGGTGATGCTGATTTAAATCTCTCATGCTAAAAGTCCTGTAAAAACAAGACATAAACACATTTTAATGCACAATGCATGATAAGAGCACTATAATAGTAACATAAAAGAGTATCACATTTCATACTCCCTTTACCAGTAATTTGGAGTGAATGTCTACTTATGAAAAGTTCACTACACGCAATAGTCCATGTAATGACAGCAGCAGACTCAGGTCCGGTTCACAGTGTCTCTTGATTACATCAAGAATCCACTCTGAAGGACTGAAATTCACTGTCTGAGCTTCCGAACACATGCTCTGTAATACTTGTGATGAGATAAACTAAGGATGTAATTCTCAGAACACATAACCATCCTTGATACAAGTACTTTATCTAACTTTATGTCAAAACTGCTTACCTGAGAACATACTTACTTAATAAAAAAATTTTAGCATTTCATCTATTCTAAATATTTCCAGAATGATAAAGGTTTTGTAATGCAGCCCTGTGAACTTCGCAGTGGGAAGTTGAGGCAACAGAATCACAAGTTTAAGGTCATTTTCCACTCTGCATATGAAAATTTATTTTTCAATATTCAAATATATGTTAGAACATAATATGCAAGTCTTACATGAAAGGCATTTTGTGGGCCTTTATAATAGATGCACAACTGTCTGGTACAGAGGAAATACTTTGCTGTGATCTTATGTAGCAGGCTGAGTGGATTCCGTGCTGTGACACAGTCATCCTTGAAAGCTTGTCCGAATTTGCTACTGCCAGGAACGTAAGTAAATACTGCACGCAATAAAGCCTTCAGCTAGACTCTGCCAGAGGACAGCGCCTGTGCCTCTAAGCTCTTAGGAGTGAAATGTGCATTTTCAAAGCTGTAGATTTTTCAAGGACCAAACTGAGCATTTTCTTAAGTTAATGCATTTATCTCTAGTCCAATTTTCATGACCCTCTCGAACATTTCAGAAAGGCTATTCACATTCTGTGGTTTATTGTCCGTAAGAACACCATTTAAGTCATGGGAAATAAACAGTTTCCAATGAGCAGACTGACTCTTTAGAAAGTTCAATTTAACTTTGATATTTCAGAACTGCCATTTCCTTTAGAAGCCGCCTTGGAACTGTCTGGGTTATACAATACTAGAAACTTTATCTTCACTATAAAAATGGCTTCAGATTGTAAAAGGTAAGTAACCATAATGCAAAGATAGCAGCTGTCTTATGTCTTATGATCAATCATTATGTATCAATCAAGGTTAAACTTTTAAGTGGTTAGTATACTTGTTATAATATTTGCACATCTTTACTTAATCTGAAATGAGCTGCTGTAAGGGTCAGATTTTAACTATGGTCTGATGTATGAGGGTCTTCTTTCTATGTGTTGCTTTCATTGGCTAAATAAAGAGACTTCCTTGGACTTTTGATAGGATAGCAGCTTAGACAGGTGAAGTAGACCAAACAGAATGCTGGGAGAAAGAAACAGAGTCAGGCAGATGCCATGGCTTTCCTCTCTGAGATGGACATAGTTAGACACATCCCAGTAAGACACAGTCACGTGGTTATATACAGACTATTAGAAATGGATTAATTAAGATGTGAGAGTTAGCCAAGAAGAGGCTAGATATAATGGGCCAGGCAGTGCTTAAATGAATACAGTTTTCATGTAATTAATTTGGGGATTAGCCAGGAAGCCAGGAACTGGGCTGGACACGGCCCACTCTCCGCTCATCTTTGCAACAATGGTCAGCAAATAAGACGTGGAAGTGTGTGCACAGAGATTATGCCAGTAGGCTTTTACATAGTTTTATAGATATATCCGATAATTTAAACATTCTTTTAGCTAGTGCTCTTAAATGTCCTGAGTACCTACAACCTGTGAAAGTACATTCAACTCTAGATCATTCTTTCATAGAAACGATTATTAAAGTCCCTTTAAATTGCATGCAATCGTGAATACTCCTAGATATTAAATACCTCTATTGTCAGTGTGTTTTCAGTAGTATTAGAGCCTATTATTTTTAAAGAAATAGGAATTGTACATTGCTTTAATATTGCTTAAAGTGCCTGCTTGAACCCAATTATGCATGTGCTTATTATTAAAATGACTTACATAAAATTACATAACAGCTACTTACTAATTCTTATAACTTAAAAGTCACCTAATATTTGGAAAAATAAGAGAAAATACTTTTGTAAATACCTAAGTAATCTAGTTGACTTTTCTGATTATAAGCCATTACACCTAAGCATCATGTAAGGATCTTCTTTGGAAACACATATGTATTATAATAAGTAGCAAATTCATTCTGTCTCTAGCATGTATCCCTCTTAAAGTTCATCCATACAATATTAGTGATTGTATTTAATTGTAGTCTGAAAACATCAATATAAAACAATAGAGTCTGGAGAACAAAACTTCCTTGTGGCGCATAAGAGTCTTCACTAGAAAAGAACACTTTGAGTCATAAATAAGATATAAAATCAATTTCCTATTCCACTCTTATACCCAGTTGGAAGGCAAATGACCTTCAGGCTTTGAAATATCACTGATCCTTGTCTTCTTTTAAATAAGAGCTCAAATACCTCGATTTGGGTATTAATTATGCTTATCAAACCCAGAACATAAAGTGTCCTACTAAAATTATTTTATCTCATGTTTGTGGCAGGGGGAGGTTGGCCTGGTTATAGTTATTGATATGGAAAGACTTAAATCGTTGTGGGTAGCATCATTCCCAAGGCTAGAGCTATGTAGGTGTTGAGAAGGGACAGACGATGGGTAGGCAAATGTGTAGGCATCAATCTCTCTGTGCCCTGCTCTTGAGTTTGAGTGTGGCAAGTTCTTACCTAACTTAGTCACAGCGATGGAGTTGTAATTCAAATAAATCCTCACTCCCAACCCATCCCCCCAAATACTGTAGTCTTTGAGCAATATCCATTATTATACACTGAGATCTATTAGAAAACTGAGTAATGTCACCAATATCTCAGCCTAAGTGTATGGTCCGCACATTTTGTTGATGCATTCATACATGGAGCCTAAGCCATCTGAGCCAGTTCCTTGAAAACTTCAGTTAGAAATACAGTCTGTTAAGCCTGGTGTAATTTTATGTATATAGGAAAACAAACCATAAAATATTTGATTTTCTAATTCTTTATGTCATTGAAGATGATGATCTCATAAATTAATCAGTCTCAAAACATTCATTTATGATCAGTTTACCAGGTTAGACATTAGACACATATTTTCTATATCTGATTTGATTGTGAAATGTTTCAAAATAAAATTTAGTGAATTAAAAGTAACCAAAGAAATTATCATTCTGTTTCAAATTATTTTGAATTTATAACACACACATAGATGAATTTATTTATAGACCACCTGACAGTACTAAATTGTTTTCATCTTTAGGTCTTTGCCTACTTACTTATAAGGTATATAAAAATAAATGCAACTTTACTGCATAAATATTCATAGATTCTATGTATTTGAATATTTATATAGCACCTGCCAACTACTTTGACAGGCATGCTAGCTGGGGATGAATTTTATAAGATTGGGATGTTTATTTGGCATTCAGGTCCCTTCTAAAATTACAGCAGGACTATTTTATACAGCAGACATGGGAACAGAAACTGTTAGTTAGAAATAGATCACTCGTGGTATATTTGATGGTTTTAACACTTACCTGTATACACATAAGGCTGAAACAATTTCTGTATGTTGAAATTGAGGTCTCTAATTTTAATGAGAACTAAATTATTTCCCTGAGGAAAATCTTGATTTATTCTTTAAACATCCTGTTATGTCATCTGTGTGCAGAGGTGAGCTGAAGACTCAGAACAAAAGATAAATATAAGATACAATGCTTATTTCCTTCTCTTTGAATTTTCAACATGGTCACTTTGTATTTAAAGTCTAAAATTCATAATTACCTAAATGAGCATCCTTTCTTTCCTTCTGCTTATAATCTTATTTCTTTAACCTCAATCCTCATGAAAAAAAATAAAAATAAAAAAATCTAGAGAACACAGGCAGAGAATTCTACCATGTCAGTGCAATACTATTTAAACTTGATCTCCATTGTGGACTCACATTTGAGTGCCTAAGACATGCTTCTTGCCTTTGTAGATTAAAATGCTATAATGTCAGCATGCAAACTCACTACATGCCTCTCCTTCCAATTACTAAGCAATAATGTTTTTTTCAGACTTCTGAACCCAGTCATTTCTAGAATACAGAGTAGGAATACGCCCTCTGTTTTTAGATAAACTGTATTTGACTGCCATTTCTGATATTAACACTCAATGTGCGATTTGGAACCTAGCCATTTTGTTGTTGTTGTTGTTTGTAAAACAGGCATAGTTAGAATATGCTCTCAGTAGATTGTTGGAAATATGAAAGTCATCATGTCTCAGTTATATCTATGCTTTTCACAGTAAACAAAATATTTCAGAACTACTCTGAGCACCAGACCCTTACACTCCGAAACTCCTCCCTGAATAATAATACCTGGATTCTTGCCTGGAATTGCCACTTGCTAATGAGTAATAATTATTAACAAATTCTGTGCTGGTTAGAGACCCTCTAATCTTTATACCATTGCCTAATTGGCCTTTTGAAAGAATCCTTTCTCTTACTTTTCTTGAGTGTATCGTAGAACTTGATCTGTTTCCCTCTAGTGCAGACTCTGCGATCTGTTCAGTGATATTCGGTTTCCTTTAAAATGTCGAGTACAGACACCTCTACCGATGTAGCAACAATCAGACACCTCGCCTCTTCTGTTGAACATCTGCCAGCACAGCCCCAGGTGCATATCAATTTCCGCTTTGCAGTCCTTCTTGTGCCCTCCGGATCCATTTTCTCCTTCATAGTTCTCTCCTTTTTCTTTTAAGATATAAACTGAGGAGGAAAAGTCTCACTTTCTCTAACTAATGAGTTCTGATATTTAATCCTCAAGCAATATTTCCCCCAAGAAGCTTTAGTTCCTCTTTGATTTTTCTGAGTCAGTGTAATCTTCAAAGGCAGACAGACGATCAGCAGCCTGGAGAATCTTAATGTCCTGTGACTTTGAATTTGCAGTAATGCCGGGATTCGCATTGCATTGTTTTAGTTTTAGTAAGACATACATCTATTTCCTTATTCTAAAAAATATTAATTACCACTCTGTAAATGAATCTCTAATATAAAGCAAAGTCGTGGCTTCCTAAATTCACAAATTCAGAGCCAAATCTTCACTGTATGGTTTAAAGTTACCCTGATCCTTTGGGTGAAGTTTAAAATATTAATAAGAATGGAATTGTACTACTAATCAAACATAGTCCACTTATATTCCGAACTAACACTTTAATGCCAGAATGTCCTTTTTTTGCATTGCTTGTGTAGAACTCAGCTGTTTCAGGAGGTTAAACACTAAGCTTATAAGGCTGACTGAACACCGCAGTTTAAACTGAGAATATTGTCACTGAAACTCAATCCACTCCAGTGTGATCTCACTGAGTCAGAAATTCCTCCTTCTCCTGTTTATCTCTCATCTGAAAATGTAGGGGAAAAAAACCTCACACGGTTTAATGTCTCCCAGGGCAACCCACATAGTGGGGGAGGCTGTGGCCATGTTTTCCTCCTTTTCTAGGGCATTCATTTACCTTCTAACCAGAGCCTGCCATTTACAAATCTCTAAGTATTGATTATTCAATCTCCCATAACCTATAACGATATGCCAAAGAAAGAACCAAAGGGTGTCATGCTGTTATATGTTTAAAGACCACACCTGAAGTTTAAAAAAAAAAATCAACTTTATTGTTGTGCTGTCTACTCCCAGGAGCCTCTACTGTAATCCAAATTTAAGTTTCTAAAATGCAGAGAACGTTTATCTCTGTAATTCATTCTCAAAACTCAACTTTGCCTTGACATCTGGATGTTTCTTCTAGCTCTCCTCCCAAGATTAGCCGCGTGTACTTGGTATGCTCACGGAATTGCAATGGTTTAGCATATTTTTTAATAATATTTTTTTCCGGTCTCTCCTATGCTATTCAAATTATAAAGATGGGCATATATTTCATCCCTCTAATTCCAGCACCTGTGTGGCTGAAGAAATTCAATGATTGCGAGTCTTCCTGGGTCAGGTTCAGTTACGCTTGGCTGTAGGTGAGGTCTTGTCTCAGGAAAACAGAATAATCAAACAACACAAGATTCCACACGTATTGGCAAAAGAAACAAAGGGCTTTTTGTACGTCTCTCAGAAAAGGCAGAAGATGGGAACTAGGCAGACAAAACTCTCCCCTAAATGAAAACACCCCCCTCACTCTTGAAACAGGGTGAAACAGCCCTAGCTCTTCTGGAAATCAGTTTGAAGACCAGGCTGGGTGTGAATTTGTAGAGATCTGCCTGCTACTGCTGAGTGTTTGGATTAAGGGCATGGGTAACAATGCCTGCCTTTCTGCTCATGTCTATAGCCTGTCACAGCAAAATTCTTGAGCTAATGTCAGAATCTACTTAATGATTATGAAAGAATCATTGAATATAGAGAACTACACTATAAGCCTCCTATTTCATTTTATTTTGAAATTAATAAGATTATATGTCATGCTTTCCCAGGGCATAGATCTCATGGAAATATCCACAACTCGCTTGAAAATATATTGAACTTCTAGGGGAAATATTACTACAATTATTTGACCTCTCTTAGTTTCGTGGACAGAAATCATTAGTTTGTTTCCAAATCTTCAAATTTTGCTTTAGTTATATGTTGGTAGCTTACAAATGTGGTCATGTGTTATTACTTAACTATGTTTATATCTCTCAGAAATAGTGTTTTTCAGGTCTCTATAGAGAAGAATCTAGCTGTCCTTCCCCTAAACAGAAACTAGTAATAATGTAGAGTAATACAATTTGGTGGGAATGATGGACCAATTGTGAGCTTCTATCTATTTGTCTGCCTATCTATCTATCTATCTATCTATCTATCTATCTATCTATCTATCTATTATCTCTATATTTATCTTCATATGTCTGTGTATGTATATATGTGTGTATAACCATTTGTACATGTAATGTTTGCATGTATATGTACATTCATTTAAAACACCCTTCCATAGATAGCACAAGCTGGTTTTGAATTTGAGATTGTCCTTCCTCCTTCTCTAGAATTTCAAACCAGTACCACCTACCCAATCTGTAAGCCTATGTTTTAGGGGGATTCATTTACAGTTGCTCATATTTTTAAAATTCTGATACTACCAAGTGATATCTTACTATATCCATTTAAGTGATGTTCTATCTCTCTATCATCTAATAATTTATCTATCTATCTATCTATCTATCTATCTATCTATCTATCTATCTATCTATCTAATATCTTTCAATATAAATATACACTTACATGATATATACACATACATATAAATATATGTGCATATATACATATGTGTGTATGTATGTGCGTGTGACTAAAATTTTGAAGTGTAAAGTCAGCCCCAGTGAAATGTTTTCCTTTGTAAGTGTTGCCATGATCATAATATCTCTTCACAGCAATTGAAACTAAATTAAGAAAGGAGTTGGCACTAGGGACTGGGGAATTTCTGTGATAGATATGATAATGTTTTTGTTTGAAGGAATGCGGACTATGAAACTGTGGATTAAAAAAACAAACTTTCAGTGGGGCTTAATGAGCCATCCAATAGGAACATGGAAGACAGAGGTGCTGAACGTGATTTAAACTGTAGAGACCTGGCTCAAGAAGATTCGGAAAAGAAGAATTTTAGTATGTATCATAGACACCAGGCTTTCGATATTTTGGTGAAGACTGTGGCTGCTTTTTTGCCCTTGTTCAAAAAGTCTGCTTCATGATAACATGAAGAGTTTTGGGTTAATTCTCTTGGCAGTGTAAATCTCAAAAAAAGAGAAATATTTTCTGTTGGGTGATTACTAGTGTTCAATCTTATGAAACTCTATAATGAAAAGGAGCCTATGAGCAAGGAAAATAGAAAATGTATAATTCAAGGAGAAAAGGGAAACCAGGAAGTGGAATGCAGCTAAGTCTTATTTTGAAGAAGAGAACTAGATTAAAGGAAATCGTGATGTTATGAAAAATAATATACATTCACAGTTGTCAATTTCATTATATATTCTAATTACATTAAAATTTTAAAATAATTGTATATCTAAAATATACAGTTGTTATTCTAAATTATAAAGTAATATCCTACCAGGCCAAATTACTATTACTTCACCATATATATATATATATATATATACACACACACACACACTAACAATCTGATACTTTGCAAATAGTGGCTTACTTGTTGGTCATAAATTTTTATGGAGTTATTTCATAATATCTAAAATTAAAAAAATAATGGCTTATGGCTTACTGGTTACTTGAACCATTTATCCCCTTCAAGCAAGCACACATGAAGATTCAGGACAGGAATGTTACATGTAGTTTGTTGATAGATATAAACATAATTACTTGGTGCATCGGTCTTGACTTCAATCACATGTGTGTTGCAGATTGTTCCCTTAAACATCACATCAAACATAATATTAAGATCTGTCCACTAGAAATTTTATTTAAAATATATTGGCTTTGATACAACTTTACCAGTCATTTGATATTATATTGTATTAAAGATAATCTTAGCATACAAATTTTTGAGAAAGAAATATATGAAAAATGCTACAGAAAAGTTGCATACCTTTTATTGATATTCAAAGCTTATAATTGTAATATTTAAGAGGACATTTTCAAAAATTGCCCTTAAGGTTTGTTCCTAAAAGTTAAAATCATGTTCATTCTACTTAACAACCTTAGATGAGTTGTAAAGAATTGGGAACATCTCTGAGTTCCTGATAATAAAACAGCATAATTTTTCAAGACATAGTAATTACGCTGGCTCTCACCCCTTTACTGATATAATGCGAAGCTAATAAGCCAAGTAATTAGTATCCTCTAGGTCAGTCTATTCCCCTCAGCAACTGAAGGGCACAGTAAGACAGAGCTGTGTAATATTAAACATACAAGCAAAGGAGTATTAGTACATTATGACGAAAATCTGAAAAGCCCCTTAAGAATTATGGATCATTGTTTTCTCATTGAAAAATATATATGAGGCTAATTTTTAAGCTTAGAGAAAGTTAAGACACTTTCAGCTATACTTCTAATGGATATTAGTAACTCTCAGAACATTAGTAAAAGTAATACACATTATAAATATATGTCAATCATAACTTAGAGTAGTGTTCTTCCCTAACAGCTATTGTAGCCTCTTAATGTAATTACATATTGTTTTTCTTTTTTCTGCTTTGAAAAGGAGTGATAAATTTTCATCAAAGAACTGTTATCCTCTGAATGAGTAAAGGGTTTAATAAATTATGATAATATAATTCTTACAAAGTAAATTCAGTGTAGCTAGCTGTAGAGAATAGTTTCCTCACAGGCTCATGGTTGTCACAAGCCCTAAACTGAATGTAACACAGATAAGCTCTCTCCAAAGCTCAGACAGATGGGGAAGAAAGACAACATTCTCTACTTAGTAAACTTCCTAATGATTCAGGCTAGGCTACCTTCCCCCTATCCCAGAGAAAGCTTTCAATTTTGAATTTAGGAGAGTGTTCTTTGAAAGGACATCCCTTCTTCTTAAGTCAGAGGCTGCTTGTTTGTTTACGGTCTCCACACCAGATCTGCCCTTGCCATTATCCTTGGTTTGAATTCTGAAGAAAGAAGGTAGATTCCTGGGAGTGTTTCTGGGGCAACGAGGAGAAGAAGAGAGTTCGTGAGTCAAAAGGAGCAGCAGATAAGGGCTGTGAGATAGGTGAATTACTATGGAGACTCCTGCTTGGAGGACTCCTCTAGTTGACCACGGATGGATGATGTTACAACCTGCAGCAGCTAAACGGCTACTGCCTTTATACTCCACCTGTGCAACTATACTTTTATTTACCCCTGAATCACCAGTACAGTAACACAAAAGTGTTATTTCCTAGGAAAAAAAAATAATAACTTTCTGATCAGTTCTTCACTGATGAGACTGGTCTCTGTGGCATAAAAGCTGTGCCAATTTTACTAACCCTGTTGAATCTTGACAAGAGATTAGTTTAATAAGCTGACAGGGAATGAAAAATAAATAACATTGTTTACCCTAGCAGTTTTGACATTTCATAAGCAACACAAACGACGGCTGTTAAAGTTCAAGAGCTGACTTGACAGAAGGTGGAATCGGGAAATTGATCATGCTAACTTGGAGAACTGGGGTATGTGCAGCTGTGCAAGCTTCCGTGCTGATGCTAATGGGTGAAAGGTCATGGAATAGTTTAGTAAATACAATAAACCAATGACATATGACATAGGTATAGAGTGAGATAGCCACTTTGTCCAAATCTTGTATGAAGTCATGGATAACAGTCAAGAAGATTACACCCTTGCTCAATTAAATGGGAAAAGGGATCTTTTAACATGCATTTTTCTGTATGTCCTGTCTAGAAATGGTTAAGAATGAAGGCTGAGACTCAAGAGCGGTAGCCAATGACTAGAATACCAGCCTAAAGGCAGATGGCACAGAGCAATTCTCAAAAGTTAGTGCCAATCT
Source organism: Alexandromys fortis (assembly GCF_014885135.2). NCBI lineage: Eukaryota > Metazoa > Chordata > Mammalia > Rodentia > Cricetidae > Alexandromys > Alexandromys fortis. The sequence continues at coordinate 5,452,303 of NW_026067986.1, read as the reverse complement.
GGGCTATCTAGTAAATTCCAGGTGAGCACTGTCTTTGAAAATCTTGTCTCTCACATGAAATGGAAGAAAAAAAAATGGAAGAAATAAAAGGAATAAGAAATGGAAGGAGAACAGGAAATGGAATGAAATAATGAATAGAATAAATGATAAAGAAAATGTCATGGTTTTCATCAAATAAAATCACGGAGAGGATACCAAACTTCAAACCCCATGAAAGAGATTAGTTAGATACGCACAATTCAAGTGTACTGGGGAGTTAATATTTAGGACCCTGAGAAAGTGTTATACAACTAAAACCAATAAATTTATTCATCTTTTTCTGCCTAGACTTAAAAATTCTGAGGTAGGCTATGTCCCCCCCCATTTTATGCACTGAAGGAATATACACGTTTTACCCTCAATGGATTCAGCTTAATGTTAGCCACTTGTATTGTCCCCTCTTTCTGTCATTCACCTTTTCCTCTCAACCCTGTATCCTGTTATTATATGATCATGTCTCTGTCTGAGACTGTTTTTTATTTTTGAAGAAAATGCAAGCTACTGCAGAAAAAAAGCACATTTTCTTCTATTTATTAAAAACCATTTTAATTCTGCTGTTACATAAATCAAGCACTGCAGTCACACTATGATATAACAAATGTTTGGCAGGAGATATTTTATCTCATAGACTTCATTATTCTTACTAATTTTATTTATATTATTAGGATATTGCCTGTCAGGTATTTCCATTGAAAATATTCTTGCTCTTTCAGAGTCTGATAAAAGATATCTGGTTGTCTCAATATTTTCTTCTGTTATCACTGATACTGTAAGCTTTATATGGTGGTCTTAGAATTTTTCAACTTAAACTTCCATCAGAAAATGATAAAAGTAATGTATTGCAACCTTGGGTTAGACTTGTATTTGAATGAATACAGAGTCTACTCTGTGCTCTCATTTTGAGAAACTACAGCTGTAGGACTATCAAAGTCACTCTGAAATATTCATGGTATAACTTATATAATATCCGACTTTCCAATAACACACTTTCCCCTGCACTTTATGGTTTTGCAGGCATTTTTTTCTCTGCATAGAATGAATACACCTTAGACATTTATATAAATCATCTGGAGCGAAATGTTTGTACCTGTCAAGCTGAACAAATGTTTTACACCCAATTCATCGCCATGAATCTACCAGCAGACATCTTATTCATTCATTGTGTTTGCATGTCTGATTTATTAAGGAGCTAAACTACATGATTGGATGCTGTAAGTGCTATACCAAGTTTCATTATGAACCAATCGAAAGCCTTGGCAGAATTGAGGAAATATTCGATTATACTTAGATAGTGAAAGGCTTAACTCTACATTACTTCTAATGTAAAAACAAACTAAAATAAACATCAAAATACAAACAAAATATTTGCAAATGCAAACCAAAACACCTGTCAGAGTAGCTAAATCCCACTTCTTCAGAAAATTGGGCATTAATCTACCTTAAGATGTATCTATATTCAGAGGGATTAGTATGGTCCTATGCTTGTTCCTTCCCAGTTTAGCTGGAGTTGGTGTGTGTGGCTAACAGTTGTATGGCCAATCAGCGTTTTATTAAAATCAACTGACAGGGTACAAACCATTGCCCCACAGAATTTCTCTATCAAGAACTCTCTTTCATTGCTCTCCCACCCAGTTCCTCTCCCCTCTGTACGATCACATTCTCTCATGTTCTCATCTCCCATCCCCTCTTTACCACCCTCCCTAGCCCTCAGTTTAACTAAAATATCTTATTTAATTCCACTTCCCTGTGTGGTCCATGTGTCCCTTTAGAGTCTTCTTTGTTACCCAGCTTCTCTGACTCTGTGGATTGTGGTCTGGTTATCCTTTGCTTTACATCTAATCCCCACTTAAGAGTGAGTATATATTGTGTCTGTCTTTCTGAATCTAAGTTACCTCATTTAGAATGTTTTGTTCTAGTTCCATCCATTTGCCTACAAATTTCATGATGTCATTGCTTTTACAGCTGAGTAATACTGATCTTAATAAACAGATTATGAACATCTGAGTGAAATTGAGACTGCCTACAGTATCTACTTCTTGGAATTACTCTGTGCCATTTGTTTATTCCCACACAACGAAATAATTTGAATATTTGTCTGTTATCTACATATTTAGATAATGTTTTGCAGACCTGACTATATTATCAAATACATATTATTGATAACACCTAACATTTTATTCATTAAAGCAGTATTGAGGGAAATAAATTACTTTTGTCTTTCCTTGGCTTTCTTCATATTTCTTTACTAAGAATTCATGTGGGCCCTTTCAAAGGAGAGCACTTGACTTGTCTTTCTGTTCTTTCCTACGTCACCGGTACTATACTAGAATGGAACTGAGAAATGATGTCCTGCAATAAATTCAGGAAAATAATTCTGAGAATTCTGATGCTTGTGAAACATATGAACAGCTCCAGTGCTTGACTGCAGGAGAAACACCATGAAATCAGGTCTGCATGGCAAGAAGCAGCATAACACCAAAGGTGAGACCAGAATGTAAGGAAAAGGACGAGCACCTCCCTGACTGCCAAGCACACCACACGGAAAGAAACCAAAGGACATCATCTTATCTGAACCCATGTTTAATAATGTGAACTATATATTAGTCAAACACCAGAATTCATGAGGCAGGATGGAGCTCAATAACCCATAAAGTAGCAACAAAATAATATGTTACTATAATGTTTAATAGTGTATAATTACAATAGTTACATTTTCTTTTCTTAATCTACGTTTCAGTACATTTATATGTATGACTTTTAAGTTGTAAAATATAGACTCAATATACACACTTTCTAATGATTATCCTTAAGTCATTTAAATATAGTTATTTTCTTTGCCATTATAGTCATCTTCTTTAGGTGAAGGGGAAACATAATGGGTCAAATGTTCCACTTTGTGATTTAACCACTCATTTTATGCAATACTCCAGATCATATGTGTCCTAGTTCTTTTATGTAGGTATGCCTATGTTATTAATTCCGGGATGATTACTTTCTTAAATTTGTGGAATTTTTATGGCACCAAAAATGAAATGCTGATTTTGATTTATATTTCTCAAATGCTGTGAAGCTAAATATGAACCCTGGTTTGGTAAGTGCACTTCATTTTTAAATCTCAAAATACATTTCAGCATTAAAAAGCTTCACAAAATAATTCTTCCACAAAGATGCACATGCAAAGTATATAATAAGAAAGAGAGAGAGGGGTGAAGGGAAGGAAGGAAGGGAGAGAGGGCAGACACAGGAGGAAAGAAAGTAATCATGGGATATATTTAATAGCAGACAACAGACCAGGATAAAATCAAAGACTCCAATAATGCACAAAAGACATTGAGAATTGAATCTGGTATTAATGATTTCTACCTCAGGATCATGAGGTCAAAGGGGCACAAGCTCTAGTACTCACTCATGTGAGCATGTCAAGTGACTGGGCTATATAAAGAATCTGACAGGAATAAGATTTTGAAAGTGGATATCTTCAAATCACATTGTCTGCTGTAATAAATCTAGGTCATAAACGCTGGTCCACACATACTCAGTGAAAATGAATGCTACAGACCGGGCATCAGGGCTGAACTTTGTGAATGAACTTACAGGCAAATTTAATAAATGGATAAGGCCTAAGGACTAATTCTTAGACCCACGGAAGAAATTTCTTTTCCAAGATTATTGTTTTTATTCAACTATATTTTGTTTTCAATTGAATATACTTTTGTTTCAAATTTGGTCAGAGCCATGCTTTCTTAAGAGTACAAATTGCCCTCCCTTTGCAACTAATTACGTGAATGGTAAGAGTGCAAGTACTAATTATTACAGGTAAATTATTCCATAAATCTCCAAGGTAAAAATATTTATAAAATGATAACATTTAATTTAGTAACTCATTCAAATGCACAGCGTATATCACTTGCCCTCATTTGTAGATCTTCAACAGTATCTGAAAAGTAATCCTCCTCAATGAATATAAATCAATTTAAAATATGCTGTTCTCGTTTCATATAAGTTAATGATCAACTATAATCTGTGTAATCTAGTTAGCATATATAATGTAAATATCAGGAAGGTAATGAATATAGAAACATTACATTTCCCTTTGAAGTCAGGTTATCCACAGAGAAATGGCATACATTATCAATAATTAACGGTGAACGGTGTGCTAAGCTTCTAACTCATCACAGCCTAACTACCAGCATTTTATGTGTCTTATACATTTACTGCATGCAAATGTAATGTTGTCAAATACATTCCCTGGTAATGTTGTTCAATCGATTACACAGCAAAATCTAAACACTGTAGAAGGAGCATTCTAACACTGAGTCAACGTTCAGCCCGGATTTAATTTGTACAAGAACCCAGTAGAAAATATAGATATACTTCTAATAATTTATATCCACATAGAAGCATTATGTTTGCATCCATATATGTGTGTGCAGTCTGTTTGAAGTTGAGAAATTATAGAACCATTAGCATCACAATTAAAAGAATATTAAAATCCTAGCATCTACCATTTGAAGAAAGCACGCCATTGCAATTTCTTTTGCTAAAAATTTCTACAAGACACTAATACTTGACAATTTTAAGATTTGTATTATATTGTCACTTCAGTACAAAGCTGTGTAATTAAATATTTTCCTTGAATAGATCATTGTGTTGTATTCTTCTTTTATTAGGCTTCAATCTTAATGAGTATGAAATTTGGGGCAATTAATAGGGATATATTTTGTATTAATGTACAAATTAAATTCTCCCTAAAGAGATAAAATGTAGTTTCACAATGATCCTGTTGAAATTGTCGTTCTATTTCTTAACTTTGACAACCACTTAAGAAAGCTATCGTATTATGAATATTTTAAACTGTATTTCTAAAATTATTTTTTTTAATTTTTATTTATTTATTA
>NW_026067986.1:5297033-5447095 GCF_014885135.2 Alexandromys fortis | reverse complement strand
GCCTGGGTCTGAAAAAGCCTGGGATAAAACCGGTCTCGCTGAACATAGCGGACAATGAGGACTACTGAGACCTCAAAAACAATGGCAATGGGTTTTTGATCCTACTGTATTTCTAAAATTATTTTAAGGGATAGACTATATATGACTCTAGTTTTTTATTTTCTGAACTTTTTGAATCCTTTAATTGATTTCTAGTGACCTATTTTGTTTTGATGCTCTCCAGTATAATAATACAAGTTTAAAACAAGCATCTTGGTATGTATTGTAGGACAAGTAAAACATATTTAAATCTCTCTTTTTTTATAGTCAGAATGTAAGTTACTTCTCCAAATGCTACAAAATATGCACCTCCTAAAAGAGTTTCCTTTTTGATTTTTATAGAGACTATGCTATACTCTATTAAAGACGCTAGAGCAATACTGGAAGGGGATTCTATGCATAGAGAATGAAATGAGTCCATATCTGCATCATTGTAGGCATTTTGCCTGAAAGCATCTCTAGTATTTTATTTTATGATAAAGTAAGATGGAACAGAAAATATTTACTAAATATAATTATATTATATATATAATTATATATAATTACTGATATATCTTTGTCTAACAATGGTTTGCGTCTGCTTGAACTAATTAAAAAGTTCATGTCTCTCCAATTAGCCATATCCTTGGTGTGCATGGGTAATTATGGTTTTCTGTATCCTACAACTCTGAGGTAGTTGCCTTTCTACTTCTTTCTTTTCTGTTCCACAAACTTGTTCGTTTAAATTAATTAGCCTTTCTGCACTGTTTCTTCTATTACAAAAATTCTGTTGAGACCACTAACCAACTTTAGTGACTGAAAGCTTCAATGACAGAATTCCTATTTGGATATTTATAGTGATTTCTGTGTCTTTATGTGCTCTGCTTATTTGGTGAAGAAAAGTCTACTACACTTTAATCTGAAGACACTGTCTATTATTTCTTCGAATACATTTATCATCATTTATTAAAAGTGTCTGTCTCTTAAGTTCAATCATATATAGCCTTCCTTGTGGAGTTTCTGTTGGCTTTTTCTTGTGTATGAGCCATGTACCGTATTTTCTTTCATAAAACTGGAAATTCTATAACCTTATGTGCCAACTAAAAAATTCACATGAATAGTCTAAAAATTCTATTCACTGATGATTCAAATCTTTCAATAAAGAGCCAGTTAGCTTCTTCTATAAGGTTGCTACTCATAGTGGTAGATATATATAGTTCATATTCTTGAACATACAGTCAATACCTTGGCAATTTGTTTGTTTCATGTTTGTCATTGATATTGCTGTATCTGTCAGTCAACCTTACTTTGGAGAACACTCAGAGCAGTTCAAACCTATTATCAATCCTATATGGCCATGTTAGGCACCAAGCACAATCTGCAATCTTCAATCCTCTTCTTTCCCCTCCTCCTCCTTCTTCTTCTTTTTCTCTTCTTTGTACTCCTACTCTTTTTTAACTGTCCTCGTGCCTTTTCTTTTTTCCCTCCTTCTCTTCCCCTTCTTTTTCCTATCCTCCTCCTTCTTCTTCCTCTCCTCCTCCTTATTCTATTTTGGCTGGATGCAATGGTCCATGGTTTTGTACATGGTGAATTCTAGTCTTGTCTTGATTTTTTATTGTGTATATGAAAAAAGGTGTATTTTAAAGTGGATATAATCTATTTTGGGGAGACAGTGTTTTGTTAATGTGAGGGTTTCTACGGATTGATATCTTAATAAAGTACTTGTTCACAAACTACTTTCCCATGAATGTTTGTGTGAGCAGACACCGTTGGGAAATGAAAGGACAGATACTGCTGAAGGAAATGTATTACTTTTATGTCGTGTAGATCATGACAATATTTTCATAGATATAACCCAGGATATTAAAAGTGTGAATATCTCTCAGCTTCCCTTCCATATCTGTGAATATTTGCTGAGTTCTCAAGATACCTCCAGAATGATAAATTTTCTAGAAATGAGTTGCAATATTAAAATATCAGAATTTCTATATATTCTATAAATATTCTCTGTGTCTGTGCAGAACACCTTTGACCAAACCTCTGATAACTAGGGCATAGGAAACTGGCATTAATAATTTTTTCTTATTCACATGAAAGAGAGAATATCTAAATACATTTAGATTAATTTGATTACCTAATAAACCAATGACAGAATGGCATGTCAAATTAATAGCTTTGGCCTATGGCAGGACAAAATATAGCCAGGCTGGAAGAGATATATACATAGAGAGAATAGGCAGAGTCAGAGAGTCTTATTGTAGCTGCCAAAGGAGAAAGATACCAGGACACTGGAAACTTACCAGTAGGCCACCTAAGCTATTGACCAAAGAGTGTTGAAATTAATATAATTTCTGTGTGGTTATTTGGGTTTAAGCAGCCAGGAATGAAAGGGCAGTCTCCGTTTACATCATCTTTATCCAATTCAGTATTTTTATGAATCAGATTATGCTTTCCTCTTTAACATGCAATGGAAGTAATATTTTCCATTCTCAAGGAGCACACAATGTGCAGAAGTACCACACTGATGAAGTTATGATCGTGTGATAGAATGTATCTCATGGATGTCATGGTTTCAATGTTGCCCTTTGTTATTTTCATTAATTTCTTCCATTTTCATTAAGAATATCTGAATATATGCAAGGATCTTCTTCATGACTGATAATTCTTGCCTGAATGGGTTATGATGGTCATTGCACATAGATAATGATTTCTTACTGTACTCATTCATTATATAGCACTGATTGAATATCTTAAGGAAAGATTTCATTGATATGAATGTTAGCTAATAAGTTCTTATTTCATTATTTAATAATTGTTTTAGGAATCCCTTGGACAACTTAAACAACCACTCAAAAGAAGGCTTTTGTGCACGGTGTTAGAGATTTTGTGAAGGAGTTTTTGGCTATTGGAGTTAGCATTATTAGCACAAATTTCAAATACATATAGGAAATTAGAAATATATAATTTATATATAAGAAAATACATGTGTATATATAATATATTATACAATATATATATATATTAGGTATTTTATATTATATGTATTTTATGTAAATAGCTAGTGTTATGATTTCTTGTTGCTATATCAGAGATCCTTACTGTAATTTTACCCTCCTCCCAACATTTTTGCACTTTTTCTCTCCCTAATATCCTTCTCCCCATCTGATCACTTCTGTGTTGTTATTCCTGTCTCTTTTTCCTGCACCCCCAAACACACAGTGGTCCCTTTATATTTTCACTGCCTTTGCAGTTAAACTAGGAAATGTGCACACTATTTGGAGCTAGTAGCCTCAAATGGGAGAATATTTGATAATTGTCTTCCTGTGTCTGGATTACCTCCCTAAAGTTGACCTTCTCTAGTGCCATTAATTTGTCTGAGATATACATGATCTCATTATTCTTTACAGATTAATGGTGTTCTATAACATGATCCACATTTTCATCATGCATTTATCAGTTGAAGGACACTTAGCTGTTTTTACCCAGTTCCTACCTATTGTGAATGGAGCAACAATGAACATGGATGAGCATTATCTGTGGAGTAGTATATCAATTCTTTTCTTTAAAATTGATTTTATTGAGCTATACATTTTTTCTCTGCACTTCTCTCTTTCTCTCATCTTCTCTTTACCCTCTTTCTTGGTCCACATGCTCCCAATTTACTCAGGAGTCCTTGATTTTTTTCTAATTTCCTTATAGATTAGATCCATGTATGTCTCCCTTAGGGTCCTCATTGTTGTCTAGGTTCTCTGGGATTGTGAATGGTAAGTTGGTTTTCTTTGTCTTATATCTAAAAGCCATTTATTAGTGAGTACATATGAATATATCAATTCTTTGAGTATATGACTGAGTGACAATATCGATTTGCGGATTTCTAGAGTTACCTGACCAGATTGTAGCCCTGCAAAAATATAATGAGGGCACCATTTGCTTATTTATACCATTTGTTAGATTTTTTGTCTCTGCTATTCTGATTGGGATAAGATAAAATTTCAAAGATTTTTTTTTTTTATTTCTAAGTCCCTAGTTGCTGGGGAAGATGAGTGTGCTATATACTTCTAGACATTCTTCTTCTCTTTAGAAAATTTTGTTCAAGTACCAGGGCCATTTTTTATTAGTTTTTCAAGTATTTTTTGACTTCTTGTTTTTCAGTATTTTTATATATTCTCTATATTAATCCTCTACCAGATATATAACTGGTTTTATAATATGCAGGTCTTATTTATGAACCACACAGCTGTTATCAGTCCATATATGCAATAGCCTTTTCATGTCCAGAAAATGGGATTTCAGGGCCCTTCACCTCAATATTGAGTTCTCATATTAACTCTTACCCAACTAACCTTCATGGAAGGAGTATTGGCGTGGATTCCCTGAGTATATTTGAGCATGCAGTCACTTCTTAGGAATTTGATCAACTATAAGTATCTGTCTTAGCCTCTATGCACGTCAGTAGGACACCTTTCTGACTAATACTGAAAACAACACCATATCTGTTTCAAAGACAATTGAAAAACTTGAACTTTTAGCAAAAAAACAAAAAAAGTCAGTCAATTTTCTCCTAGGGCGTGCTTGTATCTTCCCAAGCTGCAGATTTTTATAATATTTTCATTATCAGACATGAAATCCCTTCTATAGAGAAGGCCCCAAAACCAAACGCAGAAGTAAATAGTTACCACCATGAACAGTTTTGCCACTTCTGTGCCAGAGGGCTCATTTTGCCTTGAAAGTGTGTAATGGAACATGTAGGGCTCAATGTTGAACAACAAATAAATAAAAATAAAACTTTGTCACTTGGTTCAAGAAATTAACATGGAAATATAGTTAATGATGAACGCTGCTTGCTTGAAAGGTAATTCTTTCATTCTGGTGTTGATTTAATAAAATTTTATTATTTATGTTGTTGTGTGTATGTTGTTCTGTGTCTTTATTTTTTTATACATTTTTGTTTCTTGGCTATATGTTTATACGTTAACACATAACACCCTATTACTTCATGGCACCAGTTAAGGAAATTCAAACTTCCTTTGGAACATCTTGATATGAACTAATCCATCCAAGCAGAGCTCATCCCTAAGCAGCTGGCTTAGGGAAATAGAACACATCATCTAAGCATCTCTGAACATCTGTAGCAAACATTGGAGTTTTTCATTTGTTTGTTTCCTTTCTTCAGTTTGGAAAATGAACACATGCGTTTGAGGCACACAATAATGACAGTAAATATTCTAAAGGCTTTCAGATGCAAACTATTTTAATTGCCAAAGACTTGGAATAATCTTAGCTCGCTTGCATTAACATTTTCTTCTTAGAGCTTTTGCTTCGTTTTTTTTTTTTTTTGTAAAGTTTGTATTATTAGTACTTAGCAAAATTTTGCATAACCATTCTCGTGCTTGAGCCCATGAACAGCAAACAAAGAAAATAACCAGGTTTACTGAAATCGAGTTTCATATTTAGCGTTAGACGAACAGAATGCTATCAGTAACTTTGAATATCAATTGATAACACAGCAGATCAAGTCTTCACTTTGAAGCACTTTGGCTGTGGACATTCTGATGAAGCCGGGGTGGTGAAGGAAACCCGAACAGATGCAAAATTTAGCAGAACTCACAGATCGTTCAGTGCAGATATCTTTGTTGTAGTTTTATGTGTTACAAATGCAAATACTTGAGCCACACATCATATACAGAGAGTATAAACATAGCACAACTCTTTTAAATTTATTTGCAACTATGTCAACTCAGAACTTCCATCTGGTCTGTTCATAAAAATATAAATATATATAAATACATACTAAATGCAAGTATAAAGTAGATTCACTGTGGATTTTACTCTCCTTGAACAATAATGCTTATTACACATATAAATAGCTAAGGATATATAAATATCATCTTTTCTAAAACATTGGCAAATTTTTGTGTACTTACTTTTCCTGGATTGTTTAGATTTTTTTTGGATGTTCAGTAATATATGTTTAGTTTTAATAATATATGTTTAGTTTTATTGAATGGAAATATTAATAAAATTCAACGTATCAATATTTTGCTATAATCACTATTTTTCCCAGATAAATATCTCAAATAAATTTTTTCACCTTGTAGCTATGAAGATGGTGTCCTGTTTTCTTATAATCTTTATTTCTTTGCTCATTCATGCATAATTATATTTATCTTGTGTTAGTATTGTACATATTAGAAAATCAGTAGTACTCATTTATATAGTTGTATATGAATTAAGTATTCATATACCTGCCCTTAGGCATAAAATGATATTTCACATTATCTTTTAACAAATTATTAATTTTGGGGTGGCTACCCTAAGTATTTTTCTGCTATTGGTTTATTTATTTACACTTATACCTTTTCCTAGTTTTGTAAATATTCATTCTAGCACTCCTTGGATTTTATGGTAATATTGTTAATTCTTAAATTCTATCCATATGGCTATTTTAAATCATATTATTCATTTTATATTATCAATAGATAATATGGTTATTATGTAAATTGTAATTTATAATGAGTAGTATGTTGCTTTCCTCTGGGCATAAATAAGGTGTTAAAACAGAGAGTACTTGGATCTGGTAGCATGGAAACTAAGTATGTCAGCAGAATTTTTTTTTATTATTGGTTTTTTGAGACAGGGTTTCTCTGTAGCTTTTGGAGCCTGTCCTAGAACTAGCTCTTGTAGACCAAGCTGGCCTCGAACAGGATAGTAACAGAACCCACACCTGAGATCTCAGTCTTTATTCCTTTAGATTTTCTCCTAATGACAAGGGATTTGTGGAGCTCTTGGAGGATACAGCAGCTTGAAGGTTGACTGCAAAGGGGTCAAGAAGACACAGTTTCCATTGGGTCCCCATCTACAACCATAGAAGTTATTATTGTGCCCAGAGGCAGGGGAGAGGTAGGAGATACAGTACATCACACCAAAGGATTAAAGGAAGACAAAGGCTTCCCTTTGAAAACTCAAAAGAGATGTATTAAGTGAGGTAACTTAAACTGGAAGAATAGAAGAAAAAAAAAAAGCCCTCATGTAAGATGATGGAGAAAGGAAAGGAAGATACTATAGGTAAATGTCCTGCAAAGGGAATTTATTTATTTATTTATTTATTTATTTATTTATTTATTTATTTATTTATTTATTTNNAGACAGGGTTTCTCTGTGGCTTTGGAGCCTGTCCTGGAACTAGCTCTTGTAGACCAGGCTGGCCTCGAACTCACAGAGATCCGCCTGCCTCTGCCTCCCGAGTGCTGGGATTAAAGGCGTGTGCCACCACCGCCCGGCTGCAAAGGGAATTTATAACTTTTGTTGATTTCAGAGGTTGTTAGGAAGTTCTACAACATGCAATTTTAACTCTACAACAAGAGGAGTGGAGGAATAAATACTAGGTAATATAAATTCGTCTTGCATCTGGTAGTGGGAGAGGTGGGATTTGCTTTTACCACTGACACCTGTATATTCTAACCTTCACATAAGGTGCCTATCAATGCAGTAAAAGTTGCCTGATTTCTGGAGATAGAGTAAAGCAGTGAAAGAGTCTGTGATCTAAAACTCAGACCTATTCAGAGACTGAGATTAAGACAGCCTTTACTTAGGGAAGAAACTATTAAAGGAGGTGTTTAAATCCATTGAGAAATTCCCTGTGAATAAGGCAGATTTTCTGACTTTCTCAGATTTTTCAGCAGGTAGAAAAAAGTTCCAGATTACACAAGGTATTTTAATTATAACCATCATAATCACCCCTCGTGTGTGTGTGTGTGTGTGTGTGTGTGTGTGTGTTGGTGCATGTATTGTGTGCATGTGTGTATTTGCATGTGTGTGTGGTGTATCTTCACATGAGTTGCAAGTAACCAACGAGATCAGAATAGGGCATAAAATCTGATTACTTGTAGCTAGCATTTTTGCACAGCCTAGGACCACTTGTCCTTGGAAAAGTTTCAGCCATGGTTATTTAGGCCCTTCTATATCTCTCGATAATCAAGAGAATTCCCCATCCATATGGCCACAGGTCAATGTGAAAAAGGCAGCTCTTCAATTGAAATTCCCTTTTACCAGATGTTTCAAATTGACAGCCAAGATTAGGCACCAGGAGAGCACTGCTTGTCAATTTGACACACAAGTGTATCTCACTTAAAGCATGGCCTTTCCCTTCTTTGTCCCCAAACCTCTTGTTAATATCATAGAAAATACAGTACAACTTTGAAAACTTCAGAGTTCTTAAAAACTATAACCCTTAAAAAGTTCCATGTCCTTTAAATGTTCAGTCTTTTTCCCATGCTCCCCTGTAAAATTCAAGGTAAGTTATATGTTTTCTTTTTTTATTTTCGATTATTAATTGAGCTCTACATTTTTCTCTGTTCCCCTCCCCGCCTCTGCCTCCCCATCTTCAACCCTCCCCCTAGGTTCCCATGCTTCCAATTTAATCAGGAGATCTTGTCTTTTGCTAGTTCTCCTGTAATTAGAGCTATGTAAGTCTCTCTTGGTGTCCTCATTGTTGTCTAAGTTCTCTGGGGTTTTTATATGTTTTCTTACACCAAAAGGTAAGAGCAGGGCACAGTTTTAATTGAATCAAATTAAAGCTAAAATTCAACATTGCAAATCTAAGTACAATAGGTCACTGCTAAACATTTAGGGATTGGTCATTATCTTCTGGGTTACAACTAATTAGTGTGGGTAGGCCCTCTTTTCTGACTCTGCCTTTGGCAAAACAAATATAACTTGATTTTTATAAGCACAGGCATCTACATTTCACACAAGCTGCTGTCCTATGCACACATACCATAGCAGGGTGTGGCTCTTATATCGAGGGCCGTTTGATGGCTCTGTTTGGTTGTCCAACCTGACTACATCTGCAATTAACTAAGACCCCCAAATGGAAGGCACAGCTGGAAGAAGCTTCTACTTAACTTGAAGTGGAAATATTAACTTCTAGTTGGAATCTTTGATGTACGAAGACACACCTATAATCCAGATCTTTAATATGTATTTAATCTTGGCTACACTTTCTGGAAGACTATATAAGGACATGAGAGTAGGAAGATTTTGCTCTTTGCCTTTTTACTCTCACCTTGATAGCAAGGCCATTCTTTCCCTGGCATTAGAGCCTCCTTTTTTGTGATTGATGTGTAAAGAAGGGGAGCTGAGTTATCCTGTCCTGTGGTCTGAACAACTATCAGGTTCTTGGACTCTCTGTTTATAGTTAGCCATTGTTGGATTTGCTGGACAACAGCCTGGAAGTCATTCTAAATAAATCCCATATATATTATAAATCCTGTTACTCTAGAAGACCTAGACTAATACAGTTCTCTACGGCAACTGATCCTGTACCTTCACCAATGGTCTTTCCCAGGATTTTTCTTTTTTTTTTTTTTTTGCAGGGATTCCTCCAAAGTCATACAACTTCAAACTTGAACAACTTTTGAAGGCTCCCTCAGTCCTTCAAATGCAGCACTAAGTAGGAAATTTATATACATTATTTGCTAAGTTCTGCTTCCTGATTGATATGAAGTCTTGTATCTATTGGAGTACAATTTAGGTGTGCTCACCCTGCGTATTTTTTTTTCACTGTCCCATTGAACCACAGAAGTTTTCACCTCAATGGCATGATCTATTGTGAATTACAGCTGATATTTAATCATCAGTTGGCCAGCATCCATTCTTCCAGTAAAGCAAATGGCTCAATTCAGTGTTGCTGGTCACAGATATTATTTTAATCCTAGCTAACCAGTAACCACATACATATTCTTAATACAAAATATCATACAAACAGCCCTAATGGAGTATTTGTTGGTTTACCTCTCAAATATCAGAAGCCAGGCTTAATTGCACACATTTATTTCTGCCTTTATATTTTGTTTAAATTTATTTTTATTTTATGTGTATGACTAATTTGGTCACATGGCTGCTCACTAAATGGATATTAGTGTTCATGGATTCCAGAAGAGGATACGAGATTTCTTGAAGTAGACAATTGCGAGACATCGTAACTGTACTTGAAATCATAAATCTCTCCTAAAAAAAAAAGTCTTACTTACCTTCAGACATAATTATTAATTAGTCTTACATCTATTTAAGGAAGATAAGTTTTAATGAATTTGCTTATGCTTCTCAGGTAATAAAGGCTGGCTGCCGTTCTCCTGATGTCCCAGCTCAGATAAATCCTATGTACTCAAATATGTGTTGTGTGGAAGTTCTAAATTGTATGTGGGTTTTAAAGAGTATTTATTCTAATGAGGAAATATTATGTAAATCACTTTGAAGTTTCACTCCAATGGTTTAAATCTGTTCAGTTAATAAATAGAAATTCCTTTGTTGGAAGCGGTTTTCAGTACGCTTATCTAAAGCTAACAGTGCTGCCGCTTTGTAAAATTCCTCTGCTTTTAGGGCGAGAAAATGACTTCGTATTATTATACGTACACAGAGAAAGGCTCTGAAATATTTGCAAAGCTAAATCCCAAGGAAAGACTATAGACCAAAAGGCCCAGTCTCTCTACTTCCTTTCTGATGCTCTACTAGCAGCCTTTCCAAAAATAAAACTGCCTTGTATTTTGTTTTCTACTAGACTCGTTCTCAAATATTTAGGATGATTTATTTGCCTCTTTGGACCAATGCATAAAACTAATCTTGCTTCCTTTTGATAAGCCACAAAGTTAATATTTTGTAACTGCATCATTACGAAACATTCCTAAACATTTCTCTAACTTCAAATTTGATGAACTAACCACGTGATTCATTTACAATTTGACTAACTATTCAATTTGTTCATATTTCCTTTACCTTTGGGCTTTTATTGATATCCACATTTCTCCAGGTTACATAGGACATTCTGTAGTATGTTAGAATCATTACCTGGTAAGGAAACAAAAGAGAAGAGGCACCAAGATTGAAAGGGATGCATTTGCTAAATACGTAACAGAGCAATTTGTCAGAGGATGCAAAACAAATACCAGCATGGGACTTTTGGCTATACATTTTCTGATACGATGATATGTCATTAATATTTAAGTATTACTCCTCTTTAGCCTATATCTAATCCCATATCTCACAAAACTAACTCAAATATTCTCTTTATTCACCAAAGGGAGATTTATTACAAGACCTAATTCTGTGGATAGTGTTCTGTGTGTGTGTGTGTGTGTGTGTGTGTGTGTGTGTGTGTGTGTAATGTAGGTAGTTTATGTGTACATGTGCATGTGTGTTCCTATTTGTATGCAGAGCTCAGAAGAATGTGTGGGTGCCCAGTTCAGTCAAACATCTGTCTTGTTCATTTGAAACAGGGTGCTGTTAACTAGGGTTTCAATTACTGTGAAAAGGCACAACGAACAATGCACTCTTACAAAGGAAAACATTTGATTGGGTCTCTTAATTCATTGTGGAAACACTGCCATAGACACGCATGTGTCTTTGCCTCCCCCAAAATTACCAACACTGTCAAGGTACCAGTTATAAGAGAGCCACCATATCCCAGCAGATAGTAGGTGTGATAGTTTTTCTGCATCATTGTGTTTCCAGTTGCTTCTTCACGTGCCTGAGATGAAATAATTTTCTTTGTTGTAAGAGGCCACTTGTTCGTTCCCGGCGGCCTAGACTCCAGAAATAACCATTCGGAAACAGTATTAATTAAATCCCTGTCTGGCCTATTAGCTCTACTTTCTTGTTGTCTAGCTCTTAATCTTAATTTGAGCCTTTTCTATTCATCTGTGTATCTCCATGTGGTCGTGGCTTACTGGCATGGTTCTGGCTCATCTGTTCCCAGCAGTGACTCCATCTTCTTCCAGCATTCAGTTTTGTTTTCTCCACCTACCTCTATTCTGTCCTGCCAGGCCCAAGACAGATTCTTTATTCATTAACCAATAAAAGCACCACATATACAGGAGGACTTCCACACCACTCCCTGAAGCTCTTCATGAAGAATCCATTATCATTACCCATAGCCTTACGTTGGCTTTCTTTATTGTAAAAAATAAAATAAAGTAAAATAAGAAAAAAAAAAGCACTGGCATAATCTATCTATGAGGAAAGGGTTTTTTTTTTTTGTCTCACAGATTTAGACACATCTCTCCATGGTTACTGTGCCACATGACTTTTGAGCACATTATATAAGTATATAGTGGGATAAACTGACTCACCTCACAGGAAGCGAGTGGAAACAAAGGGATGAGGAGAAGAGGGAAGAGAAAGAGGTCCCTATGTCAATATCTTCTACAGCACTGTATCTCCAGAGACCTGCATTCTTCCCATTGCATCCCATCCCTTAAACTTTGAAAAGGAGTAAATGTGGTGGGAAAGATAGCTTCGGGACATGGACTTGGGGAGAGTTTGGTAATCTAATCTATTATAGCACATCTTTGAATCATCTTATTATTTTTAAAGAGACACAAACCTTATGATTTCATCTTGTGTGTGTGTGTATTTTTCATATACATAGCTCTTTATCCCCATCTTAAACAAAAGATAATATACAGGAAAACTTTAGCTGACATACAAAAACGTGTATAAGTGAGAATTTTGTATTTCATAAATGCCTGATATTTCCACCCATTTACTATTGCTTTAAAACCTGGCTGTTCAGAAACTTATTATTTTGTAAATACTAATTTACCTCAAAATTGCACATTTAGTAAACCATGAGTAATATTCTACTCAAGTTTTTTCCCATAAGTTCTAAGAAACTATGCTCTGGTAGTGTTATTTCTTTACAATACTGGAATGAATTAATAAATCAAGGAAGATCACTATTTTGGGAGATAATGACTATGCTACAGCCTTGTATCATGCTAGTCAAAAGACTTTCACAAGATGTCTACATTAAATTCATGACAGCATCTGGGCATTGATCATTTCATACAGACTATTCCTGTCTGTATTAGCTTGAAATCTAAATTTTACATTAATTCAGGAATTTTAAATAGTTTGAACATTCATGTTCTTCAAATAGTCTTTGCTTTTATGTGATTTTGATAAATCTATTTGCCGAAGGTTACACAAATTTTGAACATTTCTTTTAACTATCTTTCTGTAATGCATGATGCCATTAATTCTATAACTTCACTATATGGTTATGTTTAATTCTTCTCGCTACTGAGCATTGTCTAACATCTATTTTCTCTCGTTTCTTTGTTCTTCCGATTCTCAAAAGGACACTGCCCTGACAGCCTCCTGTGGAGCTACCTCTTAATCTTACCCTGAGTGTAGGTGAAGCCCTGCTTTGATTAGTGAGGGCTAGACATGCTTTATTATCTTCAGTGGGGTCACCTCACTAAACACTTCTGTTACACAGGACCAGGTCTTAAATAGAATAATTTTAAAGAGTTTGGCGTTCCTAATAGCTCACAATTTACATCATATTGAGCTATTCCATGTAATAACAATGCATCTTAATATAAGGATTTTATTCCAAATTGCTAATGTGTCCATTTACATATGACATGGCCAAATCAATATGACCAAAATTATGTAAAACAGAGACAAAGAGGAAAAGCCTACATTCCCAAGCTCCGGTGTTAGGAACAGCTTATCATTGATTTATCTTCTTCCCTATCAGAGCGCTGACCCTGCATACACCTGTGAGTGTCTTAGGTACTAATGGGCTGCTCAGTTTCTCCTCCTAATAGTCTTGGTTAAAGATGCAGCTGATCTCACAGACATCCTCAGATACAGTGACACTTGGTAGTGTCAGCGTCAAAAAGATCGCACTATAGTTGAAAATTTCTTCAGCATTTTGAGATGTTTTAAAAATAATAGGGGAGAGTTCAGGGGTCAACATATTAGGTCACAGGATGACAGAACCATATATGAATAAGGTGATAAAATCTTTAACTTAATCGCAGTCAGCAACATTAAAATATCTTTTCCTAGATTTCTTCCAGACATCAAAAATTCTGTTTCAGCAGATAAATGCTAATTAAAAACAAAATATTCATCACTAGCAAACCAGGAAATGTCAACTTTCTTGTCCCTTTTAGGAAAATACCTTAAGTGTTTAGCATATTTGTAAAGTCTAACACACACACACACAGACACACACACATATATAAATTTGTAAAGTCTAATATATAATTAAATATATATGTATATTTAATAAATATTGTATAAAATTACTAATCACAAAAGATATGAATATATATGATAATAATACTGAACAAATTTCAATTAATACATGACATTCACATTTATGTTATTTCAAAGATGGGATTAAACTTATAGATGAAAATTTAATTTTTTAAAACTTTGTTTTATTTATTTGTTGTGTCTTTCACATCATGTGTATGCATCTCAACCCCAGTCCCTTCATATCTGCCCTCTGCCCTTGCAATCCCCCCAAAAATATAAAATAAAACATAAGAGAAAAAGAAAAGAAAAGAAAAGAAAAAGTAGAAAAATCTTATCATGAAGCAATAGTGTGATAGAGTGAGCTATGCAGTAAACCCTTTCTTCGCTTAGAAATGCTCATTGCAAAGCATCATTGGTCTGGTTCGAGGTCTCAAGTTACTACTACACGATCAATGCTGGGCTCTCATTGGGGCTCCTCTTGGGTATCCTATTGTTGCCTTGTGTTACTGAGGTCCTGCAGCTTTGGTTCTGCAGGAACAGTTCCTTCACATACTCCAGAAATGGCTGTTGGGATGGGCCAACACTTAACTCTGGTTCTGGGTCTGAGTATTTGCAGGGCTGGTCAGCCTGCCAGGTTTTCCTTGTTTTTACCTCCAGGACAGGTTCTCCAGCATTGTGCCAGCCAGTTCACCTCTTGCAAGAATGAGCAATGGGTAGGGCTAGTTCTTCCTTTTCCACGCCCTTAGGAATGACACTCCATCACCTCTAACATCAGGATAGCTCTACTGTGTTGGCCAGGTGATATGCAGGAACCACTCTCCCAAATGCTGCAGCTGGTTATTGTCAGGGTCTGTTCTCTCTGTCTCTTAAGACTTCGGGACCATCGCCACCACCTGTCACGGGTAGCGAGGGAAGAGGGGAGAACATCTCTCCCCTTCACACATCTCCGTAAAGCAGATGAGAGACAGGACCAGATATCCCACAGTCAAGAGAGCTGTTCACCGTACCCCTTTCAATAGGGTCAGCTCTGCTTTGCTTTGCTGTCCAGGAGAGATGAAAGGCCTACTTTCCTGAGCGCTGAAGCTAGTAAGGGGTGCTGGTGAGCTCCCTTGCTCACAACTGTTGGGATAAGTGGAGAGGGTATCTTTTTCTCTCCCTCTCCATCACATGGCAGATGAGATGAGATTTGCCAACTTTCACCTTACACCTCCAGGGCCAGCACACTCATGCCTCTGCCAATAGGCTCAGCTCTATTGTACTGCCCAGGAGAGGAGAAGGGCCTGCTTTCCTCAATACTACAGCTAGTAAGGGGGCAGGTTGGCTCCCTTGTCTGACGTAGGAGGTAGGGTGCCAGGGGTAAGGGAAATATTGGTTCCCTGCCAATATTGCCACTTGATAGACAAGGAGTAAAGACAGCTCTCCCGTGCTCACAATTTAGGGCCTGGATCACGCAAACCTCTACAGCAGAATCAAGTCCGCTGTGCTGCCCAGACAAGGTCCAGTACCTGCTCTTTCACCTAGTGAGGAGCAGGTGTAGCTCTCCCAATCTTATGACCTCAGGGCCAGCCCTTTCACCTCATCAAACATAAATAGGTTGCGGGGGAGGGCATCTCTCCCGTCCCCATGGTGCCACATAGTAGATGAGGGACAGGAACTAATCTCTGATCTCTTAGGTACAATTTATTTTTTGAATGCTTCACTCGTGTCCCAATAAACATGATCAGCTCTCTCTCCTTTGTTTTCCAGATGTGGTGCAGGGCCAGTTTTCCTGAGTATTGAAGGTTAAAGTCTAGAGTCATCTGGAAAGAGGGGCAGAAAAATTTGCCTACTTTTATGTTTCTTTATTGTATTATAAATCTAAACATAATTTGTACTTTGTTTATGGTCTGCATACACTCTACTCTTCCAGATTTTTCTCAATCATGTGTTCTTTAGTTCTCTCTTCCAAGTTTTGTCTATTTATTCAATGTTGTGGTTTTACGACATTGATATTTTCATAGGCTGTAGCTCATCTTTGCATTGTAAGATTATCGTATCCATATGCTATATTTCATCCATACACTCTGTGCATATAAACTGTATTTCCAGTCTTTATGTATGTAAGCAATGCCATTATCAACTCTGTTCATACTTGTGGGAAAATATATATCATTTTATGTAACTTAGATCCAGACATAGACATGTAAGGTTGTAGATAGTGTATGACTTCTTTACTGAAAGTTACAAACCCTTTTTCCTTTGCTGTTCAACTTATATATTTGAATTAAAATATTTTCTTATTCCCCTAGCATTACTTTATGTTTTATCACCATGTCATGCAAGTTGTGTTATTTCTTTAAATGTATTGAGGTGTGACAGTCTCTCTATCATTCATATTTACTTAGTCACTCACAAGCCGAGGACCCTTTTATTTTGCTAGCTTTTGGGTTTCTTTCTTTGGAAGTGACTTTTCATATTGCTAAACACATCTCTGTTTGTGGAGTGCTATGTCTGACTGTTTTGCAGTGTTAGGACTCAAACTGGGGTCTCATACATTTTGGAAGTAGCTCCACTACTTGCCTATATAACCAGATATTTGTGGGATTTTTTATTGGTCAATTAGCATATTTAATATATTCTAAGTTCAAAGTATTTTATATTTGAGATTATAATAGCTACATCTCTCCCATGTATTTCTTTCAAAACCTCCATACACTTATCTTTGCAAATGTATGGCCTCTGTCTTTTAACTGTATATATGTTCCTAAATATAACTTGCTCCATTTGTATAACTTTACTTGTATGGTTTTATCATTGATCATTTTGCATTTGACAACCAATTGGTTCTTCCCTGGAGAATGGATTTTCCTATTCTTAGCCTTTTTTTATTGAAACAATACAAAAAAATCTGAGACACATTAAAAGTAGTCCTATGTATGAGGGAAATATAAACCTTATACATTAAAAAGTCAGAAAGAGTAAATTAATGATACGACTCAGAAAATTAATTCTACAACTCAAAATTTTGAAAAAGCAAGAAGAAATCAAATCTGATCCAACTGACAGAAATAATAAAAATCATTAAATGGAAATTGACAAAATAGAAACAAAAATAACAATTCAAAGAATCAAGAATCTAAGATATGGTTTACTGAGATGATAAATAATATCAAAAGAACCTTTACACAAGTAAACCAAATAAAAAGATACTTGAGTTAACAGAATAAGAAATGTTCAATAGAACATTACAACAGACGCCAAAAAATTTAATACTTCATACAGGGATACCTTAAAGACCTGTAATCATTTTAGTTGGAAAATATAAAACAAATTGATGAATTTGAGGGGTTCATAAATTCTAGATTCATCCAAACCACCATAACTAAAGCAAAAAGAGATCAACAACCCAAATAGACTAATAGACACCTACACACAAAAATTGGAGAAAATTAAATAGTAAAAAAACAGCCCCAGGACTGAAATAGTCTGAGGCACCTGAAATCTACCACACTTTAAAAGAATTGTTATCGTTCTTATATTGTAAAAAAAATAAAAAGAAAAAGTATGAAGAGATAAAAAACGATAAAAATATAAAAAGAGAGAAATGAGAAATATAAGGAAACTTCAAAACTTGTACAAAGACAGCATTACACTAAAAATAAAAAAAACTGTTGCAGTCATAACCAAAAGAAATGAAAAACAGAAAGGAAGCAAGCAAGCAAGGAAAAAACTACAATCAAATATCAAGTATCCCTGAAATACAAATGCAAAACTGTTCAATAAAATAGTTGCTAACTCATACATTCACACACACACACA
Source organism: Alexandromys fortis (assembly GCF_014885135.2). Lineage (NCBI taxonomy): Eukaryota > Metazoa > Chordata > Mammalia > Rodentia > Cricetidae > Alexandromys > Alexandromys fortis. The sequence continues at coordinate 5,429,230 of NW_026067986.1, read as the reverse complement.
CACACGCACACACACACACACACACATACACACAAATACACACAGGTAATTCACTACAATTAAATGGAAGTAGGCAAGGCATAGAAGTTATAAGAGAGAGAAAAAGAAACAGAAGAAATAGTTAAATTATACTTTACCTTAAAAACTATTCTTTTAAATTTTAGTCAAATTCAAAAGCTAGAAGGAAGAAATGAAGGAAGAATCCATTCAAAGTTTAACCTTATTCCCTTGAACACAGGAACTAAATTTCAAAACCAAGCATCTTTTTTTTTTAAAAAAAAAAGACTATTTATTGAATTTGCAGTTCAAAAAGTTGACAGACAAAATTATCAGTGTTCATATCTCCTCATCAGTGGTAACATGTTGATATCATAGCACAAAGATACAAGGAAATGACCTTTAAAGGAAAACATGTCTATGTCTAGTCATGATAAGATTCTAGGAAAAAATCAAATGTAAAGAAATATCTGAACTGTAAATGTAAAAACTCCACGGTCACAAAAAGGAATACCAGAGAAGGTGCCACAGATTAGAAAGTCAAAGTGCAATCTGAGAGAATATATTCTTAGGTTAGCACTGTTGCCCCAATATGCACTTCTTGTTGATAGCTACCCAGTGATGATTTCTGATTGCTAGTACTAAAAAGCATAAGTGAAGGAGGTTGAAGAACACTTTACTGTCTCAAAAATGTTCTATTTACATTTAATTATCCCAACATAAGGAAGTTTTCAAAAATATATTTACCGACAGGAGCATGATTTTTAGATGTAATTCAACATACAAGATTCTAAAAATTGTCATATATCATAATCTGCATGTGGCTAGAAACTTTGTGTCAATATTTGGCAGAACATTTTAAAATTTCCCTTTATCTGTGGCCCCCAGGACAGGAAAAGTCCTTATCTTCCAGCTTAATATCACTTGAGCATATATTGTTCAAAATATTTCCTTTTTAAAGAATATTATAGTTAAGAGAGATCTTCCATGCCAACAAAGTTGTTGAATAAAACAGAGCAAACGGAAAAGGATAATAAAGTTAAATCTGCAATGAATTCAACTGCAATGTGGGAGAGTATGAATATGTAGATTAAAGTAGTATCAAAAAGTGGCAGAAGTTATGTTGACCCCTACAGAACTCTGATTATTATGCTTAATCAAACTGATCAACCTGAAAAAGTAATTCAAAAGGAACCATTCCTACTGAGAAGACTTTGAGTGTGTTTTGATTGTAGATTTACCAACTGTCTTATGGATAGCTTCTAACATATGGATCATCCTGCTATAACCCTAACACAATATCCGATTAATTGGGTATCAAATATGTTTCAGTGATTTTAATAATCTGCTCTACAGGTTTGTTTCCAACATGACTGAAATGAAAATAATGCAGTCAGACACCACCACTTGGTATTCTAAGAAAAATTTTCGAGTCTTTCATGACAGACACACTGGCAAGTTGACCAGTAGAACATCTGAGCCACGACATTAAATGCTTCAAACACAAAACAATTATTGTCCTTCAAAAACATGGGCATGCTCCAGAAGCAAAGTACTACACTGTTGGGCAGGACCACTCACAATATTTACTGCCTGTGAGGATATGTCTGTTTCTTTCAATATTTGCAACCAACAGCAACAGCGCAGAGAACTATCTTTAGTGATTCAACATGATGATGATCACAAGTCAAGAGACACCATAGTAGCGACCCCCGTGAGCCTTTTGAGCAAATCAGAACACATATTAAAAATGAGTGACGAGGGTACTCTTTGATTCCTTAGGATATATTGGACTATCAAACCAAAACAAATGAATAAGGAGAGATATCGAGAATAGAGCCAGTCTCGCCTACTCTAAATTTCTGTTGATGTGCTAACTCAGGAAATGGAGTAATGATGATCACCGTTCTGTGAAGTCTGGATAGAAGGAGCAGGGGAGACTACCTCCACTGAGGACAGCATGCATCCCCTTTTGTGATCAGATTGCTGAAGCCTGTATTTCATTGTGAGACACTTTTAAGATAATTAGGATATGACTGAAAATGTCAGCTTGAGAACCATCTGCCTAGATCTTAATTATAAACAATATTTTCTCATACTCACAGACGATGACAGCTTTGAGACACATTGGAAACCAAAGCTGAATTTCTCCAGAAGCCATGTAGATGAACACTGAACACACTTGAAGGAACTTCTAACCGAGGATAAAATATTTGAGGTACATTATCCAGTTTATATAGTCTAGGCCATAAAACGTATGCTGGAATGACAATGATATGCCCACGTATATCCCAGAAAAGAATTCAGAAGATAGAAACTTAGCCAAGAAGATCCAAAGAGTCTGAGGAAATGAGTTCCTTTGCTTCAATCATGAATGTGACTAAAGGTAAGGGACTTTTAATTTTCTTAGTAGAGAATAGTGAGTTATGTTTAAACTCTATTTTAATTTTAAAGATAGAAATTAGGGCATAACAAATAGTTTACCACAATTACATGAAATACAATATGACTATTTTGCAGCTGTTAAATCTCTTATTTCTTCATCTTGGCTTTTAAATCTCTAAAGATTAATTCTTGTCATAAATTAATAAACTTTTATTTCTGAAAAGGTCAAGCTGATCATTACTAATGTGAAGCTTCATTAAAATTGAAATATTTCAGATCAAGGCAAGAATGGACATTTGGATTTCAGAGACTGGTTTTACTTATTGACAAGGAAAAATTTTCAACATTATTTTGTAATTTGAGTACAAACTGGTGACATAATACTAGTATATCCTTTAAACCTGAGTAAAAGAGATATTCTATGGAATATCAACCAACAACTGCATCCTTGCAATGCTCCCCTGATTCAAGATAAGTGTCTAACTTGTAAGATTTGCTAGGCACAAAAAATGCACTAAACTTATTATTTAAGCATTGTTTCATTGACCATTACAGAGGAATATATCATACATAGATAGGTAATGATATATGATAGGTAGATAGATGATAGATAGATAGATAGATAGATAGATAGATAGATAGATAGATAGGTGATAGAGATGATTGATCAACAGACTTTTACAAGAATGATAGCTAAATGATCATTAAGTTCAAGTCTGATAAAATGAACAAAGCAATAAGTAAAATACTTTAATATTGTAAATAATATAACCTGAGTTTTGTGGTTCAACTTATTCTACTTGATGTGTGAGATCTCATTGAGCTGACAGTTAATATGTTTAGATATTTTATTTCAGATACAATGTGGTAACATTCTACTATCATCAACCTTATTATTCAGTATGACTCAAGAGACTACTATTAAATGTTCATAACACATATGCATTGTGAAATCCTCCAATAAAATGGCATTTAATATAGCATTTTTGTCTTGCATTGGTTACTCACTGGTTAACCTTCTACCCATGGACTTTGAACCATTTCTTATATTAAAAGTACCAGATACTTTAGTGCACAGAAATAATTTCACTTTATCAAATATTACTAAGCAAATGACTCAAATTAGTGCTCTCATATATTAGCTAATTGAGTTTTAGTAATACCAATACCTAATTTTCCGTTCCCAAAAGTTTACTTTCTTAGAGTTCAAACATGAAATCCAAATAAAATCCAATTAGTTGTAATCAGACAGAAAATGCACTCCATGACATTGTCCTGAAGGTCTCCCTACCGGGACAGAAGGCTGGCCTACATGTGGTTCCTGAAACTTGGCCTTCATTTCTTGAAGATTATTGAAAACAACAATGAACTCATTTGTGCTAATCTTCAAGCCCTTGACCCAGAACTTAGCCTGCTTGGGATTCCCACTTAACATGGTGTTCCTAACTCCCTCGTGCAATTCCTACCTCGTCAGTTCCTTGTAGTTTTCATTATACTTTTACACAACTTTCAAAATCTTGCCTCTCTAAACAGCTGCATCTGCCAATGAAACTAGAATCAGGTCTCCATGTAACAGCTTGTACTAAACAATGTTATATTCCAAACTCAATGGACCAACAGATTATCTAAAATACAATTTTTAACTAAATCTTTATACTTCATTTTCCCTTGATGATATTTTATTTCACCTGGGTGACTACTGTCATCAGCAATTGTACACTTAGCATTTTTTAGCATGTAAAAAATAGGCTCTCTTTTTGTATATCATTACAAATTGAATTTATTTTTTTTGTGTGTCTTTGATGCATCTCTACTGAAGTTTCCCCTCCCCCACTCCTCCTACCATCTCACTACCATCATTTTTCATGGAGCCCAGCTTCTTCACTCCTACACTGTAACAAATAGCATGATAATATGCTAACACAAATTCAGTTGCTTATACTTGTTTTTCTTGTTCAGGCTTCAGTACTACAGCACTAAGACCTTTCTCTCTCTCTCTCTCTCTCTCTTTCTCTCTCTCTCTCTCTCTCTCTCTCTCTCTCTCTCTCTCTCTCTCTCAAACACACACACACACACCTTGAGTAAAGATAGGATTTGAAAATTTGTTATTTTGTCTCACAGTGATTAGATCTTATAGACAGGCATGAACATATTATTTGCACGAAACTAGCATCTCTATTCACTCAATTTTACATTATTTTCATGGAAGATTACCTTATATGGACCTGGCCTCATCTATTAAATTTCTAGTAGTTTTAGTTATTAAAGGGAAATATTTTTGTATTTACCAAAGTTCTTTTACTTCTCTGGAATGTAACTCAATAATCTTCCAGCAAAAACTTCACATCAAGATGCGTGAATTTATATTTTAACAGTTTCTTCCTGTAACATTCTGGACTTGGCTCACAGATGACAGGATGCTATTTCTTCTCTTTGTCATCTGTTCAGTTCCCAAAAAGACTGTGTGGGCACAGGGCTACTGTGTGGGCTTGGTCAAACTCAGAGGTTATTCTATAGCAATGGCCTCCCTGGAGCTCAGTGGAACTGAGAGGCAGGGTTTATGAACAACTGGACCCATTTGCCGTGTACTTTTTAGTGTGAACCAAGGTGCTCGGAGGCCAATCAAGCCCAAACACCAAAGAGTAACTCCATTTTTTTTCTCACACCAGAGGAAATTAAAGATACAGACTTAGATAGAAATATGCAAAGTAGAAGTGAGCTTTGTTAAGAATTAAAGAAAAGTTAGAAATTGGCAAATTGTGAGAAATTAAGTGAAAGACACTCCTGAGAGTTTCGTGAGTTTTCAGACCTGAAAGAGGCCAGCTTAGCTATTCGTCAATAGATTTTTGCAAACTGTGGCAAAAACTAGAGGAAGGCTGAGACGATCTTTATTAAGCATGGTTGGTTTGGGTAGCTATCATGGGCAAAGTCAATGGACTGCTCATGAGGTCAATGCATGTCCCCCTAGTCCAGCCAGTGAGACGATAATGCACAGTTCATGTACTCTTCGCCCAGTAAGTGATCTTCAAAGCCCACCACTGTCCATCAGTTTTGGTAATAATTAGCTTTGATGTTCTGCCATCTGTCAGTCACTGGCTGATGAAGTTTCTTCTTATCACCCCCTCCCCTGCTTTCTTACAACTAAGTTTAATATCTTCATTCAACCTTGTTAGAAGCAAAGATATATGAGACAGCCGTAATGTCTAGCATCTGTGCCTCAGGAGAATCTATGAAGGCTGGCCAGCCAGACTGTTGAGTATGCTTGCTTCGCAGAGTCTATGTGTTAAGTGTTTAGTGGGTCTATCCCATACCTGTGTCACTGGGCAACCAATAGTTTCACCATTCACTTTGCTTTACTGCCTAGTACAGCTGGCTTCTGTAAGGCTTGCATGTGTTCTCACTCACTTGCTCTCATGGATACTGGAAGCCCATGGCTGTAGGAGGACCAGATATCTTGAACCAGACCTCATTTCTGGAGAACTTTGTTAAGGGAGTAAGTTCCATGGAACCACAGGGCATGGCTTTTATAAAGATCCCCCAAGTCTTCCAGAGGACCCAGTAGGTCACTTCCCAGTGGGTTCACTATACCTCCCTGCTTGCTTCAGGAACTAAAGAAACCTCCATAAAACACTAATATTACAAAACACTCATGGCACTGTTCCTTGATCAGCTGCCTACGATGATGGAGCCATGTTTTCTTATTTGATTGTTTTAACTCAGAGCTACAGGAAGTAAGTTTCCTGCAGCCATTTAACCTTTTGAATTTGCTTTCCTATAATCAGTTAGTTTATTGTAGCAGTTAACTAGTAATCTTTTTTAATTATGTTATCATTTGATTGATGCATTACATGTACTAATACAAGCAGCACCTTGTGGTAAAGGCAAATAAAATAAAAATCAGACCTGTTGTGAAGCAATTCTAAATAAGGTTAATATAAATAGTGAAGGATAATCACAGACCCATATATGGTAACGGTATATTCCTTGATTTCACATTTGAATGAGAATTCCAATTTCTTATTTTCAGTTTTGAAAGAAATTTTATGGACTATTCAGACTTAATTGATATATACATTTTATAGTATGATTATTAACAATTAAAACCATCCTTTTATACTTATTAATAATATTACAGCATCAATGAGCTATCACTTCCATTTTAAAATCTCACTATAATAATCAGTGCATCCTTATTGAATATTCATGTTGCATTTGTTGTTCATGAATCTGCATATTTTATTCTAATTACATCCTGTCCTTAATTGCCATCAAATGTATTTAGAAGTAAATAGTACATTGTATTTCAATGATAAGTTAGGCTTTTTTCTTACTACCTAGACCACAGGTTTCTGAATTTAAATGTTTGTTTCCTGTTGGGTTGCTTTTATGTTCTTATGAAAATAAAATTGATCAAAACCAAAAAATATTAGTTATAAAGAGTAATCATGAGATATACATAAGATTTTTTTCAAAAATTGTATTTATAATTATTATATGTATTTGTTTGTAAGGTCTGTAAGTGTGTATGTGTATTAGTGTGCCTAGGTGTGTACATGTGTGTAGACGCATATATATGTGTGTGTGTGAGTGTATACATGTGTGCATGTGTGTGTGCATGTATGTTTGTGTGCAAGTGTGTACTTGTGTTTTGTGAGTATATTTGTGTGTAATATTTCTATGTGGATGTGTCCATGCCATGACTCATGTGTGGAGGTCAGAGGACCTCCGACATACATAATTTTCAATTGGACTAGGGTTACAAAAAGACCATTTGTGCAGTCATTCACCCTCTTCCACCTTTCTGTAGGTGTCTGGGATGGAACTCATGTCATTATGCTGAGCACCATATTCTTAACGTTTCTGCATCCTGCCAGCCACTTAATCATCTGTTCATTGGCTGAAATGTTATCAAGTTTTAGCAAAGAAAATAGGAAAGACATGGATATTTACTGTTAAATGCTAATACAAGAGTGCATATGTTATTTTCAAATGAGATACAATACTTATAAAAATAGGAATCTATTTGATTCAAGGTCTCTAAAAAAATAGCAGTGCCATTCCTGAGACAGCCTTGTTTTAGAAAAATGGTAAAGCCTATACTTCTTAAATTAGTAACAGTAGAAGCTGGAGAGATGGCTCAGCAGTTAGGAGTATGAAATATTCTTGAAGAGGCTTTAGTTCCCTTCCGATGTCAATTTGACCACAACCACCTGTATCTCAAATTCCAAAGATCTTACACCACAACTTTTATGAACATTTTTGCTCATAGACATATACAAATTCATAATTAAAAACAATAAAACTAAAAATAATTATTTATTACAATAATAATAATAAAACTAGGCACTTATTTATATTGAGACTTTCATATACTGAAATTTTCATATACTGAATTATAGTTTATAAAGAGGAAAATAAATTCAGAGAGAACAATTTTATTATAGACATGGATTGGGGATTCACCCTACTTTCCTGAGACTCAAAATCTCATGTCCTTGATCAAGGTTACCAGACCACCTATTATTCTACAGGGAAAATGTATAGTTAACTTCCATAGAGTAAAGTGAAGACATCCATTATTAATGAAGGGAGCTTATTGAACTCTACTTGAAAACTGTAGATGAGGTACAATACATCCACAGAAGTTATAATAAAGTATATGATCTTAAGAAATATTGTGAGATTTCCCTTAAGCATTTTATGTTTGCTTCATAAAAGTATTACAACATTAGCATCAATAATAGTCTTCATGTTTTTGTAGTTTGCTTCTGTTTCTGTGATTAAGTCTATGACCATAGGATGTTTAGGAAGAAGAGATTTATTTTACCTTACAGGTTACAATTTACGGTTGAAGAATGGCAGAGTAAAAATCTTAAGGCAGGAACTGAAACAGAGACCATTAGGGAATACTGCTGACTGGCTTGCTTACTGTTAAATACAAAGTTGAAGAGTGTTTCTTTAAAGATACATACAATAAGAGAAAAGGTTTGACCTCTGTAAGTCATGTCAGGTTGATATGAGAACATTTACAAGCTACCATATGCAATAATGATAGAAATGAAATAAAGTGATTAATGATATAAGCCAAAAAAATTAAATAATAATGAATGTGAACTAAACAAACTAGACTCATGGCATGGCAATATATCATTTATTTACCACAACAAATACCATGAGTCTAAAAGGAACATTTTGGCAGATGTTCAGCCAAAAGATCAATTGAAACAAGATTAATTGGTTATGTTTGATCAACCTGTCACAATGATACAGATTCGGTCAGAAATATCCTCAAAGAGTGGTTCAAGATTTTTCAAGATAATTAAATGGTGCCACAAAAGGACAATAGGCCATACTATATAGCTAGACGTAACTGTGATGTCATTTGACCATGCTGGGGAAAACATACTAGAATGTGTATGGCAGGGGTGATTTAAAAATTTCAGTTGTCATATGAGGGAATGAAACTTGCTAAGAATTTTCAAGATTTCAAGATTACACTAGGTTTCTATACATATGCGAAGATATTAAGATTGCTAAAAGAAGTTAGTTTAACATTATTTCAATTTGATATAATTTGCAAAACTTTCTTAAGCAACTTTAAAAAACAAGTGCAAAGGTCAGGGTTTATAATTTAATTGGGACTACATTGTACAGCTTCACTGAGAGATTAGTATTAACAGCACCTCGTAAAAATGTATAGACACACTTAGACTTTATCTAAACAGTAATTTACAAAGTTGCTGTTTATTGACTTCTTGGCCTAATGACAAATAAGACTCAGCTTAGATCTTAAAATATGAAGCGCTAATCATTTATTTACCCAACTTTAGTAAAAGTGAAAAATATTGGTAGCTACCTGTTAGCTTTCAAAATATCACTATATTTATATAACTTCCCATATGTCATAGTAGTAAGCCAACAACTTAAATTAGAAAATGTTTGTATCTGTGTAGAGAATTTGATGATGTGACATTTGAATCCAGGATTTGAGTAAAACTATATTATCAATAATTTCTATCTCCTTTAGGGACCCAAAGGGAAGAAGCGCTTTAGTTATGGCTATACTCAGATGTGTCTACAGGACTTCTTGTGACGTCATTGCACTCGCTGGGACATTCTTTGATATGATCCCCTGGGTACAACCTTCGTTTCCTGGTGTTCAAAGTCAGTGGCAACGTGAGACTTAGTTTTTATTACAATCTACTCCTATGATTGGACAAGGAAAACCCTATTTTCCCAGAAAACCCCAAATTGTATTGTTCTTCTCCTTCATTGTAAGGAACGTCTATATGACCTTTCAACTCAGAAAGAAGAATGCAAGCTGCAGTGTTTATAGAAATGTTAGTCAATTTAGAGAAGGATGGAGCAGAGCCCCGAATATACTTTGTGTTTGTATACACTCCCAGTTCCATAGCAATGAGGTCACTTCTCAGAAGGCTTTCTTTCCTTTTCACAAAAATGCAAGTTTGAGGAGGGCCACTGTGATATCAGTTAATAAAGGATGGAGTGTAAATGAACCCCACTTTTATAGAGGCAAACCACTAGTGTCGGCAGTGCAGTCATAATTAATGTGAAATACATTAATTAAGTGAATGATAGAATGATGCTTCAATCAAATTCTGCCTCTATTTCTGCTGCATGTCAGAACAACACTGAAGAGTGAGTGTGTAGGAAGGTTCATTAAGAAACATTTCAAAGATATCAGAGAATCATTAGACAGTGTAGTGAAAGCTAATTTAATTAAGTCTCCTGTTCTTTGATACTGTAAGTTATCTAAGGAAACTCGAGACATTTCTTTCATTTTTACATTTTATTTTATTTTCTTACATTTAATTGAACTAGAATATCACTTTACTGCATTATTTCATTCCTTTATGCACATATATGTGGGTGTATATATATATAAATTTTTAAATTATATATACATATATATAATATAATCTGATGAGTCCATTTTTGTTGTTCATATACAAATAATTTTAGGGCTGGCCACTCTCCACTGAGCAATCGTTAAGGGGATGGAGCCCACCAGCTTGGAAAGGTATGTATAAAGGTACTTGAATTAGCACCTATGTTTTGGTGCCAACTTAGAGCTGTCTTAAGGCGTAATCAACAAGAGGGAAATCTTACCAACCGCAGCAGGTTACGTGGGCTAGTAAAGTCATGGACATTAGAAAGGAGTCCACTGTGGCCACTCTGCTAGTCCAGCATAATCCTAGACTACATTCTATATCTTATCCCTATACCCACAGCTACAACCCCTCATCAGAGAACCAAAGACTTTTACAGGAAACTGTAGCTGGATATAATTTAAAGATTAGCAAGAGTAGAGGGTCTATACCCAACTGATACATCTCCACCTCAGCTCCTGCTTCCATGGCTCATGCACAAGAGGGAAGCTAAAGATTGTTAGAGCCAGAACACAAGGGGTTCAGCTGTGTCACAGTCCTTCCTTAGTATGGCTGCATGAGTGAGCAAGACAAGAACAGTGGCTATATCAACCAACATGTTAAAGTGGATGCGAGAAAACTTTTAAGTTCTTAAGAATTATTTTGGAAAAAAATCAGAGATAATTCACTTATATTAATGTTTATCAAGTTTTCAAGTGATTTTATGTGCTATTATTACCTTTAAGATATGATGCCACAAATATATGTATGTAATTATTCTTTGTCACACAAAAATTAAAATTAGGTTTTAAGCATGAATTTTTTAGGAAAATTATGATAATTTAAATGATTTTCTGATGTGAGATAATATGTTGGTATTGTTCCTTGCTAATCATTTACCAATAAGTCACAGAATTACAGAATTATTAAATCAGCCATGTTATAAATAGGGCAATAAATTGGATACTTTTATTGTTACGAAATAACAAAACAGATTATATTAAGTTGTTTTCATAAAAGTAAGAGATTTCCAAAAGACCGATATTGCCTTATATAAAATTTTCTTTTAGATTCATTATAGATAATGTGTCATTATTCATATAATATAAGGCTATGCCTATTGTGTACAAAGCATCAGTTTGTATTTCCCCTAACTCTGCAAAAATTACAAATAACTATTCTCAGTTGCACAGTGGTTTTTGTAAGAGGGTCATTTTGTATCATTTTTGTTTGTGGGGTAGATGGTAGTTCAAACTGTATTGATAATAGGAAAGAATTGTGTTATGGCTGCAGTCACAAAGTACAAACAATACCATAAGTGAGGAATACAGTGTTATATAGGGAATACTTAGCTGTATTTTAGTAAGACCAGCACAATCATAAGAGACATAGTAAAATGTATCTATACCAATATATGCCTATTTGCTTCCACAGCCTTGTGAGAAATTATCAGAAACAGTAAATTGGAACATCGCCCTTTGTGGTTGCAAAGTTCTGGGGATCAACTCCATGTTTCCTTTGTATTAGTCCTGGACCTCAGGTGTTTTAGGTGATTTGAGGATTTGCTCTTAATTAAATAATTACTCTTCAGATAACCCATTCAACCCTTCTTTCCTCTGATCCATGATATTGAAACTGGACTCTGTAAATGTTTCTTTTCATGAGCAGGCAGAGTCAAGCGTAAGCAGAACCAATAGTAGCTACAGGGAACACTGCAGGAGGAAGAAAGATCTTCTCCTCTTGGAGGCAATGAACTCTCCTTTCTGCTCGTGTGTGTGTGTGTGTATGTGTGGTGTGTGTGTGTGTGTGTGTGTGTAACAGCCAGTGGTATGTGCAACATTTGTGAACATTAGAACATTTGAACGTGAGAACGTTCAAACAGGTTTCCATGGCAACTCTGAAAATGAATTCTTAGTAACTCCTGCCGGTGTCCCTCATGGATCCACTCTGCTATATAGGTGGTATGATATAGAATTCCCTCTGAGTTTTGGTAGGATTATGAGCTGGCCTCCTATGGAATCAGAAAAGAATCCAGTAGTTGGCTCTCTAAATGTACTGTTAAAGGTGGCTTCATTCTTGGCCACTTTATCATGAGCCACCTCCCTGACATTATCACCCCTTTGATGCACCATAGTCACGCTCCCCACATCCCTTTGCTGGACCACAGTCACGCTCCCCACATCCCTTTGCTGGACCATAGTCACGCTCCCCACATCCTTTTGCTCTACCATAGTCACGCTCCTCACATCCCTTGGCTGGACCATAGTCACGCTCCCCACATCCCTTTGCTGGACCATAGTCACGCTCCCCACATCCCTTTGCTAGACCATAGTCATGTTCCCCATATCCTTTTGGTTGACCATAGTCAGACCGTCCACAAGCAAATCTGAGAAATAGCGTTCTTCCAAATGTGTTCCCTTCTCTGTTACCCAGCTTCAGTTTTGTATGCACCACTTCCTCTCCATCTGTTAATTTTGCTCTCTTTTGAATTATCTCCGTTCCTCACTTATTATACATTTCTAGAGTTTTAAAGCTACTGCATTCTTTATAATCTCCTTCTTCAAATTAGTATGTGATGTCACACTGATTAGGACTTAATCAGCAAAGAATTACCATCAGGAAAGGTCTTGTGGATGTCTGTGGCTTTGTCACTCAGAACACAATGCTAATTAGGCTTTCTCTAAATTAAAAGTAATATGCTAATGCTTGTGGCATGCGCTGGTATCATTTGGCTATTATTAAAGAAACTTTTGCTTGATAAACATTCTCAGAAGCAACGTGAAAGTTGGGTCTTGACTATAACAACAATAAAGAGACATTGTACCTGTGTGAACATCAGTGCAGTGAATACGCATAGATGAAATAAGTTCAGACAATTTATCTCTCAATTTTTCATCTGATAACCAAAGTGCTTCTGTAACAGACTAAAAATAATTTGTCTTTTCTTTTTCTTGTTTCTTCCCCCCCCCCAAGCCACGGTCTAATGAGAGAGAAAATAAAATGCAAAATTAAATTGATTGGGCAAACGCAGTGTGACACTGTGCTTCTTATGTGAATGTTGGGCTAATAAATGAAAAAGGTTGTGATTCTAAAACTTGTGGAACGTTGTATTGACCCAAATACAACTAAAGACCTTGAATTTCCCACATCCCTGTGTCTACCTGTCTACCTAAGTGGCAGGTTTAGAAGCCTGCACTACTATACTCCACTGAGCAGGTATGATTCAAAATGCTTTAACAATGAGCATAATCTGGACTGCTGTAATTTAAAATGACTAGTGGCTGGTGTACAGTGAGTTTGGAATGTTAAATCTAATGTAGATTAATGCTTACCTCATTGTGTGCATACCATTATTAGATTTGTGTCTTTGTCCTTATTTATTGTTCCACGTTAGTTGAAAGGAAAAATTATTAATCGTGCCTGTATTAATCCATCATTGTCAATCAAACAATTTTCAAGTATGAATAGTTAAGAAATAAGAAACACAAATTATCTTGATATACTTTGAGTGCTTGATTACTAATGCCCAAATATTTATTCTAAACAATATATCATAAATTGCATGTCCAATAAACATTTAATTAGTGTTGAATCTACAAATGGAAGTTAAAGGGAAAACTAAGTGAATACATTTTTTACAACTCCTGGCAAATCTGCACAAAATCTCTAGGGACAGTGTTGCATACTGTGCCAAAGATATTAGGGCATTTTGAGTCAACTCTTCTGCTCTCCTATTGCATGGGGAGCATCAGATGTGTTTTAAGAAAAATAAAGCCAGAGAGTTTTTGCCTTCATAAAAGTATTACGTATGTAATTCAAAGTGTTAAATGTTAATAAAAAATAAATTTTCTCAGGTTCCAAGTCAAGCAGAAACACAGAAGACAATGACAAAATCAAGTTAACATGAATAACAAGTGTATTGCTGTCTTCTCTCCTTAGTCACACATCTGAATTTAGCCTGAGCTTTGAATTATCTGTTTAATTCCACCAAAAAAATAAAAGGGATATGGAGTTTTGTAGTTGTTTGATTTGAGGCCAAGGACTGATGTGGGATTCCCCTCTATATACTGTGAATATGTTTTATTACCATTGGTTAATAAAGAAACTGCTTTGGCTTATAGCAGGACAAATTATAGGTAAGCTGGAAGAGCTATAATGAGATATTAGGTGGAGTCAGAAGATATACCATGTAGCTGCCAAAGTAGAAAGACTCCGCTGCCTGGACGTTATTGGTAGGTAACAGTTTCGTGGCAATACACAGATTAATAGAACTGGGTTCATTTAAGATGTAAGAGTTAGCTAAGAATTATCTTGAGTTAATAGGTCAAACAGTGTTGTAGTTACTAAAGTTTCTGTGTGATTATTCAGGTGTGGGAGGCTGGGAAATAAACAAGCAGTTGCCTTCTACACAAGGACAATGTTTCTAATGTTAAGACCATCTTTTAAAATTTAATTGATCTATCTGCAATAAAAGAATTGTTGCCGAGGTCATAGTTATGATAGTTATGTAAAGCTTTCTGGAAGGTGATGCTAACTTTTTTTAATGATACTAATAAGAAACCTAACTCAAAATGTCACTGTAAAATTAGGATGAAGCACAATGACTTTACCCTCCTGAAATACATTTTATGAGACTAATAATTTAATCACATATTGAGACCACTAATTATGTATTTTAGAGGAGGAGAATCTGAACATGGGTATCAGAATAGTCCTCTTAGTGATAGGTTTCTAAGTCCATTGGTAGACAACTTGCATACCTATAACTTCCATTTTCCAGTGACAAATGTTAACATGAGAGTTTAAAATGAACTAAAATGCAAATTAGTTATATAAAATTTAAATAAATATAGTTTCCATTTTGAAATTAGTAATTAACCTTTCAGTTTTTTGAAAAAATTACCTGGATACAAAATATTTCATACAATGTGTTTTATCCATTTTTATGCAATAGGATTATTAAAATCAAGCTAGAAGTAATTTTCTAGTAGTTAAATTTCATTTCATCTTAGAAGAATATGATTACATGCTCTTAGAAGTAAAAGATAGTTACTGCTTCAAATTACTTCATCATTTTTATAGAATCTGACTTGAAGAGGTAACACTGCCTCACTATAGTTTTAGAAGTAGTTATTAAAAGATGAGATGATAAAAATAGGTAAAATTATATTACAATGTACTCGACAATGATTTTTGTCACATATTGTTACAGGTAATAAGGATATAAAATATTTAGCCTTCAAATGCCTCAGGTATTTCTTCATTAGAAACGGGAAAATACTGAGTACACACTGCACCATAAAATGAAATAATTAAAAGAAACAAAAGGCAGCTATTCCGACGAGAGCTCTAAGGCACAATCTTAACAGAAGCAGTGAGAATCAGTCTGAAGCCGTGCAGCTCAGCTTCAGGTTTGCCAAAGCAGGCTACCTTTTGAAGTGGGAAGCAAATGGCAATGATTCCTTAATGACAAATAATCTCAAAGAGACAAATATTTACTCAAGTGTCCAAAGTTGATACTGAGGATCTGACGTTTTGTGGTAAGACACGTTATGTGGAAGGAGTCTTCTTGAGTGTGTTTTTCACCAATGAATCTGAAGCTTTAGAAACAGTCTCTCACAGGAACACACTAAATACCCCGCTCTTTTTCAGAGAGTATTAATATGTTCTGAAACTTTCCTGCTATCATCTTTTGCATCCTCTAAAGAGAGGATCATGTCATTTACAAGCAAAAGCAATTTCACTTCTGACTTTCCCTTTTATTTCTGTGCCCTATCTGATTTCTCTACTGAATCCTCACAGTACCATGCTGAATAAGATTGGATGGAGTAGGCACTCTTATACTGTCCTAGTGTTTAGATGAAATGCTCTCAGCTTTTCCACATTTAGCATGATAAAATCTATGAATTTGTCATAAATAGACTTTGCTGTTTGACTTATATTCTTTCTGTCTAAGGATAATTTTTTCAATGTTTTTATTATAATCACATTGGACTTTGTCAGATGTCTTTTTCATCTACTAAGATGACTGTATAAGTTCTGTCCTTAGGGATACTTATCCTGGATATTACATTTTTGAGTTGCATGTGTGAAACTATCCTGAGAAGACCAGTTTGGTTGTGATGTGTAAACTTAACTTGGTACTTTATGTTCTTGTATGTGGAGAGGAAAGGACACCTCAATGAACCTCTTCGATGTGGGACACTTTGTCCACCTATAAAGGCTTTCCTTTACCAGTAATTATTCCCTAGGTCTTTCCCTTCTAAAAGCATCATATTGATAACCATGTTTCATCATTTCACACTTTTTCTCTTAATGTTGATAGTATAATTACATCACTCCTCCCGTCCTTTTCTTACATCCAAATGATGACATATAACTTGTTCTTTCAAATCCATAACCTCTTTTTTCCTTGTTGTTAAACGCATATAAGCCTATGTGTATACATGCAGCTCTAACTATAGTCCACTCAGTCTGAATAATGTTCCTCAACCGCATGCTTTTCAGAGCTGACCATTTGGTATTGGGTAATCAATTGGGTGTGCTTTTGCATCTATGTTAATCAAGGGACTTGGTCTATAGGTGTTTTTTTTTTAACTTTTGTTGTGATGTTATCTGATTTGAAGAAGATAATTACTTCATAAAAATTTGGTAATGAGCCTTTAATTTCCATGTTGTAGAACAGTCTGAAGTAAGCGATGACAGTCACTGCTTCATATGTAGGAGGGAAAAGCTATATGTCTACATAGAGGTGATTGAAATTAGACTCCTATCTCTCATCTGGCACAAAAAAAATATCAATTCACCATGAGCTAAAGATCTGAATATAAAATCTGAAACGATGATTGCTACAAGAAAAACACTTCAAGGCATTGTTATAAACATGAATCATGAAATTTTTGGATAGTCCTCTAATAACACAAAAAAGAACCTCAAGAATAAACATACAAGATTACACCAAATTTAAAAAAAATCTTATGAAAAACAAGAGAAACTATCAATAATGTGAAGAGACTACAGAATAAGAAGGCATCTCTCTTATGATGCACAGACAGGGGCCTAATACCTATAATATGCATATATCACACATACATATATATAGGTGAATATATATAGTGTGTGCATATATATATAATATGTACATGGATACATACATATATACAAAAATCCAAAGTAAACCATCAATTCTCAAAATAAGAATATTAAATATCTAAGTCATTATTGAGAAAATATTATATATACTAGGACACTTCATATATACAAGATACAATTGTTACAGATTCTACCTCAAACAAAATTGCTGTTCTCCAAAGGGGGGAAAAAAACAGAAAACTGGGACATCTTAAAACTAAAATGCTTCTGTACAGCAAATTAATACTTAATTAAATGAGAAAGGAACAAAATGGGAAAGAATCTTTACCAATTATACATCTGACCCAGGATTAATATCCAAAATATTCAAAAAACTCAAATCACAGAGAGTCAAGGAAACACATGATCTATTTGATAAAAATGGAAAGAGATTAAAACAAAAATTTCTTAATAGAGAAAAATAAAATTAGCTAATAAAATTTTCAAAGTGTGTTCACCAGCCTTAGCAATTAGGAATTGCTAATTAACACTGATATTCCATCTCATCACAGTCAGAATAGCTAAGACCAACAAAACAACTGAAAACAAACACTGACAAGGGTGTAAAGGATGAGGAACTCCCCTTCATTTCCACTTTGGAGATGCCAATTTTTATTGTGACTGTGGAAATCAGTATGTAGAATCTTCACAAAAACAAAAGGCAATCTAGCATGTAGACCAACGTTTATTCAAAGGACTCAACAGCCTACGCCACAGTTACTTTCTCAGCAAGATTCATAGCTGCTGTCTTCGTAATATCAAGGGAATCAAAACAACCTAAATGTCCACCAGCAAAAGAATGGGTAAAGGAAATGTGATATAAAATTGATCTGTAAAGTAAAATGAAATCATGAAAGTTGCTGATCAATAGATGGAACTAGAATAAATAATATTGAGTGAGGTAACTCAGACTGAGAAAGACAAACACTACATATTGTTTCTAATCAGTGGTTCTTAATTCCAAATCCTCACATTTGAGCATGAAACATGGAATAACCTCATGAACAGGAAACGATACAGGAAGTATAAGTGAGGGAGATGGGATTGGGTGTTCCCTTTGGAGGGCAACAGAAGAACACAGGCGATATTAAGTGTGTGCAACAGAAAAAGGGAACAGACACCAACAGGAACGATTTAGGGAGTTCAGTTAAGATAGAGGAGGCAATGAGGGACTTAAAACATCATGGATGTTTGATAAAATCTTAAGGAATCTTACTATTTTACGTTTACTTAAAATTACATGTTACTTAAAATTGAAGTTAAGTTATTTAGACTACCAATGCTCCCCACAAATAGGATAACAAAAACACAGGTTTTGAGCAGGAGAAACTATCTTTAGAATGATTGGTCTGGATACACCAAGTAACCCCACAAACAATATAGATTATTGATATATCCCTGGATTGCCATTCAGAGGTTGAAGTTAAAGCCCTATTGCAGAAGATACCACACACTTATGATGCAAGATTTCGATCATACAAGCCGTATCTGACCTGAAAACTTCTCGCCTGAAGGCTAGTTTCCATGGTTACAGAAAATACTGTACAATCTGCCAACAGAGGAAAGCAATTAACCAGCACTACAAAGCTGTAACAGTGATGAAACATGGCAGCCACCATTATGGCTGGATACGCATAAAGGCATGAGGAGTTGCACTTGCATGAGGTGGCAACCAAGAGCTGTCTAATTGGACTTAAGGCCCACACAACAAGAGCGAAATAGTACCCAGTACTGGAAACCTAACTGATTTCTCAAGGCTAGTGTGGACTTGGCCCTTAGGAAAAAAAAATCCATTACCACCACTTTAGTAGACCAGTAAAATTTCTTACTAAGTTTTAAACTTTATCCTTAGACCCAATGGTAAGTACAGCTACCATTCCTCATCAGAGAATGCTCTCTTTATAAAAATGGAGATTATGACAGAAAACCACAACCAGACACATCACAGATAGCAAGGACATGGTGGAACCTAGCCCTAATGAATTTACATTACAACCTCATATTTATGGCTCATGTAATATCACAGAATAGGGAGTAGAATGAGTGGAAGAGTCAGACAACCAGAAAATCAACTATGCAACAATTTCTTCTTAGAAATAGCTGTATAAAGCAAGACCAGAAAAATAGCAGTGTTGATGGACATAATAAAATCATAGGGAGAAACTTCACAAAATCGTACCCCTAAACAAAGAAGTATAGGGAACAGACTATTGATGGGAAGAAATTAGCCTCTCCCAAGGAAGGGGCCTCATCCTCTTTCTTGCTGTCAAATGAAGAATAGTCAAACCTGAAACAATACACACACAACAACCAAGCTGACTAAGCAGGTCGTATTTATACATTATGTACATATAGACTCCTATATATCTATGTGTGTATGTACATACATATTATTAATATATGTATTGTTACACACATATTCTTGTGTGTTTTTCTATGTGGGAACCAATAATAAATAAATATCAACTTTAGTGGAAAGAGGAGATAGCTGATAAGAGGCTTGGTGAAAGAAAGGGAAGGCGTCAAGGGATGTAATTTTATTTTAGTTCAACACACATGTATATATACATATATCAATATATATGTGTGTATATACACATATATTCATATATATATAGCAAGTAACAAATCCTGGCAAGTATGTGAAGGTGAGCAACACTTTATTACCTGTTGGTGAAGTGCAAACCTGTACAGTCACTAGGAAATCGCTATGAAGGTTCTTTAATTAAAAGTGAAATTATCTTACGATATATCTATACAACTCTATACAACTATGCGGTGCATGTCCAATGGAATCTCACTCAGTCTGCGACAAAGTTATTGACATGCTATTTCCCTGCCCACTATTTAACTATCCACAACAGCTAGAAATGGAGCCAACACTGTCACTGAACAGATGAACAAAGAAAATACACATATACACAGTGCTAAATTCATCAGCCATAAAGAAAAACAAATGAAATTGTAAATGTGGAAGAAAAATTGAGCTAAAAGTTGTTATCATTTTTAAGATCTTTTTCTTCTTTTTATTTTATTTTACATATTGACCACAGTTTCCCCTCCCTCCTCTCTTCCGAATCCCCCCAACCTCTTTTCTACCCCTCAGAATGGGTGAGGCCTCCTCCTAGAGGAGTCAAGAAAGCTTGCCATGCCAAGTTGAGACAGGACCAAGCTCCTCCCACTGCATCAAGACTGGACAAAGCATCTCACCATAGAGAATAGGTTTCAAAAAGTCAGCTCATGCACCAGGGACAGATCTTGGTCCCATTGCTACAGCAATCATGCTCAGAAACAGTGTACAAGAAAACTTCAAACAGAAGACCTTCGCAGTATGGTAGAATTAATAGCAAATACTGACAGTGGTATTTTAGCAAAGTAAGCAAGTGGCATTTTATAGTTTCTTGTAGCTATCGTCTAGCAGTAACCATAACCACCATCTATCAAGGTCTGGATTGTGTAGCTGTAAGTTAGAATCACAAAATCATGCACACACAGCACTCCATCACGCCATAAAAGAATTTCAGAGCACATAGTCTCACTGATTTACCTCTAATACATTCCATAGCTGCAGTATTTTGAATAATTGATTCTCTGGGTTTATAACACAGAGAAAGATCTTAAGAATCATACATTTTTAGTAGAAAATAATCATTTGCAGAGGAAAATATATCACACACTATTCTAAAGGAAAGATGCCAAGCTAAGTAAGTTACAGGAGAAAATCCATCTCTATGACAAAGGTTTTATGCTTTATTTGACATCAAATGTTATTCTTGAGGATGTTGCTATGCAAATGGTTTTTTTCTTGTTTTATCTTCTCTCTTTCCCAAGATCATCCTACAGTTTATCATACTAACTTGCAATTTTGCTGTCAGAGGGTTACACAGCCAGAATAATTACATTTCCTAGATGACTGGATATAAAATAGAAACCTTCCCCGATTAAATGAATGCATAAAAATGAATACTATATGAAAGAATACACACCAAATCCACGTGACAGAGATGTTTAAACTAGCCAAGAACTCCAAGATGGGAAGAGAACATCCAAGCACTGACTTCACCAGGGGAGTGTTTGGAGAATGGTAGACCTCAGTGTTACACCGGGTGCTTTACGTTTTCCAAATTGTTTGGCTCGTATAGACAACCATTTGCATAAGAACGTTCAAGTTGTCAGAGATAGCATTATTTGCTATGAGGAATGGAATGTATCTCTTTAAAAATGCCATCGAGTTTCAAGAAAGGACAAAGTATCAACTGCAGGAATGAACTTAAATAAGCAAAATACTTTCTGCACAGGGATTTTCAATGTTGTTTATAGAATCTCTGCAATTACCCTTGTGGAATTACAGAACAGTGGCTCTTCCTGAATCTGGGAGAAGAAAGAAGAATGTGAGCATGCGCTGCATGTACAATATGCTTAGTTTCTCTGAGCTGTTCTACCATATTTCTACCTCTGTCATAGCTCTTTGTATTCCTGATCAGAAAAGGATCTTTTAAGAATCGCAGCTTCAATTTACAGAGACTATTTAACCATCTCCAGGACTTCATCTGAAGTTCAACAGTCATTTGCTATGATCTAGAAGGATGTTACCTTTCTATACTCAATGAAAGTAAAGCCAGGCACATATCATCTGTTCAAAAATTTCTCAATCTTTATTTCTGTCTTAATCCGTCGTTGCTTTTTGATGATTAGCAAGAATTTTATGTATTCAAGTCCATACCACCTACGCCTGCACACTGCCTCATTAAGGGTGGATATGAGGTAGTCCATTCTGATGCCACTCACATTTGTTATCCCTTTATCCAAGTTCTTCTCTGTGCTTGCTGCTGCAGTCCCATTGTTGCAAGCACATCTGGATAAAAACCAAGATAACACTGTGGGCGGGGATGCTCTGAGAATAAACGGACTGATTACAGAATAAAGCTTCAATTCCAATGGACTTTTTATGCAGAAATAAAATTTCTCAGCTTCTCAAGTCTCAATATGATCATCTGGGATGAATTCTCTACTTTATTAATTTTTAGGCAGCCTCTCAAATCTTAATATGATCATCTGGGATGAATTCTCTACTTTATTAAATTTTAGGCAGAATGTGTTACTGTTCTTCCTGCTTGCCTAACAAATTAATTTTTCTATTAAATAAGTGTATACTTATTTCCTTCTGAAATTTTAAGATGACTTTTAAAATCCTGATATTTTTATTAAGTAGGTTTTATTGAAGAAATATTAATAAAATTTTTAAATGTCTCTTCTAACAAAGAAAAGGCTTATGGACTCAACCTGACCCTTGCCTCTTTTCTGGGAATCAGGTCTGTTTGCCCTAAGTGAAATTTAAAAGATTTTTTTTCTTAAAGATTCTTACTTCAGTTCAAAGGTTTAAGCATCTAACATCAGAAAAATCATCCACCATGAACAAGTTGGCTTCATTCCAGATATGCGGGGATGATTCAACATATGAAAATTTGCCAATGTGATCCACCATATAGCAAATTGAAAAATAAAAACCACATGATCATCTCATTAGATGCTGTAAAAGCCTTCAACAAAATATAACATTTCTTCATGATAAAGGTCTTGTAGAGAGCAGGAATGCAAGTAACATATCTAAAAGCAATAAAAGAAATATACAGCAAGCCAACATCAAACTAAACAGAGAGAAACTCACAGCAATCCCACTGAAATTAGGAACCAAACAAGGTTGCCCACTCTCTCCAAAAAAGAAAGAAGTCAAACTCTCAATATTTGCTGCTGATATGATAACTCACATAAGCAACCCCCAAAATTCTACCAAGGAACTTCTACAACACATAAACACTTTCAGTCATGTAGCAGGATACAAGATTAACTAAAACAATAAATCAGGAGCCCTCCCTTTCAAAGATGACAAATGGGCTGAGAAAGAAATCATAGAAACATCACTCTTCACAATAGCCACAAAAAGCCTAAAATATCTTGGAGTAACTCTCACCAAACAAGTGGAAGACCTGTATGACAAGAACTGTAAATCTTTGAAGACAGAAATTGAAGAAGACACCAGAAAATAGAAAGACCTCCCATGCTCTTGGGTAGGTAGAATTAACATAGCAATAATGGCAATCTTACCAGAAGCAATCTACAGATTCAATGCAATGCCCATCTAACTTTCAGCAAAATTCTTCACAGTCCTCAAAACAATAGAACTCAACTTTGTATGTAAAAGCAAAAAAACCCAGGATAGTCAAAACAATACTGTACAATAAACGAACTTCTGGAAGCATGACAATCCCTGATTTCAAGCTTTACTGCAGAGCTACAGTACTGAAAACAGCCTGGTTCTGGCATAAAAACAATCTTCCCAAAACATTGGTTTGCCATCTCTGATGACTTGAATGTTCTTGAGTGTCAATTGGACTACATCTGAAATTAACTAAAACCCAAACGATTGGGCACACCTGTGAGGGAGTTTTTTTTTTTTTTCCTAACTAGTTGGGAAGATTGATTTGTAATCTGGACCACACCTGCTAGCAACGTGTCTAAAGGTCAGGGAAGAAGGAAGCTCTCACTTTGCCTGCTTGCTCCTGCACCTGCTGACAAGCCCTTTGCTTTCCTGGTGTTACAGCCTATCTCTTCAAGATTCCAAAATATCTTGAAGACCTACTGTGACATCTGACCTTGTGAACCAAACAGCTACTGGATTCCTGGAATTTCCATTCGCAGGCAGCCACTGTTGGGTTCATTCTAATGAATCCTCTTTCTACATCCATAAAGAGATTCATCTTGTAAATTATGTTACTCCAGATAATCATTCATATTGAGTTTTTAAACATGTTGTAACTAAATTATTTACTATTTGGAAATGAGATATAATCACCAAAGGATGATAACAATGATTGGCAGATAACAATTAATTAGGAAATAAATATGCATAAATTATATATCTTTGTGTATATAAACTGTGTATTGATACTGATATAGTTTTAAATTAAACATCTCTATATCTGGTTGCTTTAATATATGTATGTGTGTTATGCATATATATATGACATATTTCCACATCTTCTTTAAACCTCTATTTCTGACATAAGTTTAAATTTAACCATAAATGACTATGATTTATAAAAGATGAGAAAACAATTTAAAGTCTAAATTTGAATTGTCTCTGTAGTATGAAATTTAGGTTTAATAACATTGTTGCATGATCATGGTAAAAAATCTATCCTATCCTTAATTTTGAATGATTGGTATTGGTTTATGAATCTTACAGTTTATTATTATACATGTTTTAGCTAAAATAGTAGTTCTTGTTCTATGACTAATAATTTGCCATAGTTCACTGAGTTGATTTAAAAAATAGGACCAATAAATGTTTTTATTTCTGTGTTTTAGTGTTTTTTTCTTGTGAGTGTGACTTCTACAACTATTATTAGACTCAAGTTTATGAAAAGTTATAGTTTGCAAGGATTATTCAGAAACATGATTCTTGTGATACTTCCATATTCTAAGTGTAGAAAAAGACAAGCTTTTGGATAAAAGTGTAAGTTTTCCATATCATCAATAGTTGCTCTAAACACAGAAAAATAACATCTATAACTGATTTTAATTTGCCACTTGGAAGAATTTTAATTTTTTTAGGAACTCTGGTAGTTCAGATCATGAAATCGCAACGGAAATTTTGATTGCAAATTTTATGTGCATTTCTTTCACTTCAGAAGATTCTTCCAAAAACAGTAGAACAATCTCCAGAGAGGAACTTGGGCAGGTTAGGACTCTACATATTCTTTTTCTCCCAAGGAAATTTAACTGTGTTTGCGATGTGCAAAACACAATAGAATTCAGTTTATTACTCAATATAAATATTTTTATGTTAAACATAAATGCATAAGGCAATGTTTCACTTAGAAATATGATATATTTTTTCAGCTTTCTATCATTGCTCTAACAAATTGAAACAAAGTACAAATTAATGAACCTACAGAAACTTGAAACAGTATACATATACATTTTTTTTATTCAATCTAGTATGGAAACCTCCTAGAGTTTAAATTCTTCTTGATGTCTCTCAGTCACATCTCCTTTTTTGGTCAGGTCAGCTAGATTATTTCCTCTGCTATCTAAGGATCATATGACTCACAAATAAAAATATATACATGTATATATGCATATACACACATTTATATATGTATGTATATGTATACATTTATATGTATGGAAGTCAGGAGTCTTATAAAGATGACACATTCAAAATCAACATGTATGTGAGCTTCAGGAAATACATCCTTCCTCTCCGCCTTCTGTTACTAGGCATTGCTATTCTTCTGTCTTGTCTCTAAAACCCACAGACTTGAATTTCTTTTTGACAGCTCTTAGTTTCATCTCTGTCCTTGTCTGTTCAGCTCGAATGCTTCTTCTGTTGTCTAAGGATCATGGGACTAGAGTTAGTCATCTTAGAAAAATCTAGAAGAGCGTCAGCCTTAGGACCACTGAAGCTCATTCAGACATACAGTTACTTCTGTCGTGTGAAATATTGGACAGGTTCTAGAGATTAATTTGTTATGATAATTGTGGAATGATATTTTGCCATGCACACATGTTCAAACTAACCCAGTTCCTTATGAAATTTGGAAATGTTATATGTGAAATGGATAGACGTAACAAAATAGATCATAGTATCTCCAAAGTTAATATTTTTTTTGTTTGCTTTGGATAAACTTGAAATTTGACGAAGATTTATGCCTAACACTTGAATGAGACAAAACATGATCTACTATAGTTAAAAAACACAATTCTATTGTGACCAATTTGCAGTTGCAATTAGGGAACAAATTAATAATGTAATTTAATATATTACCTCTTAAATTATTTTTTAAAGTTTATTTAATGCGATTATTTTTCAAAATAGTAAGGGCCATGAGCACAAACGCTCTACTTGATCTTATAACTGGAACAAAACAAATACAAATAACCTATAGTGACTGGAAAGACCTTCCCTTCTTAATTGAAAACAAACAGAACCTAAGCTAAATTAAATGAGTGTTTAATCTTTCATCCCAACACAAAGGTTATTATTTCGTGTAAGTGTGCACACGGAGACAAAAGAAATGAGTAATTGATTACTTTAACTTTGGGCAAGTCTAAGCTTAACAAGTTGAAATATCAACAAAAATACACAGTTGCATTTTAAAGACTTTGGAATGTTTTGATTAAATTTCTTAATATTTGCCTTTGGCTTGAAACTCTGGTAAAAACTGTGCAATTGGCTTCTGAAGGGATCATGGAGATCAGTATCTGACATTTCCAAAGAACAGAACCAGACTTCCCTCTGAAACATGCAAAAGGATAAAGAACTTTTACCAAATCCTCATGAGGGACTCCGAGTCCGTATTGCATTTGTTTTAAGAAGCACTTCGTTAATGGCAACAAATTCCAAAGACAGTAACCTCAGCTTCATACAATTGTAACAACATTTTCCTACAATTGAATATTACTTATGAAGATACAGGAGCTCATTTATTCCTACTTGTAGGCAGAGGTTTTGTCTGGACTACAAAGCTCCAAACTAAATGCACAGAGGCTTAATATTAAATATAAATACTCAGCCAATAGCTTAGACTTGTTACTAGCTAGTGTTTACAACATAAACTAACCCACATTTCTTACCTTCCCTCTGTCACTTGGCGGCTCATTGTCTCAACACAGCAAGCTCATCTCCTGCTTCCTATGAGCATCCTCATACCCCTACTTTCTTCTTCCCAGAATCCTCTTAGTCTCAGCTCCCACCCAGTCTCTCCCTGCCCAGTTACAGGCCAATGAGATCTTATTAACCAATGAGAGTAATATAGATTTACAGCGTACACTGATTGTTCCACATCATTTCCCCCTTTTGTTTTATTAAAAAGGAATATTTTAACTTTAACACAGAAAAATGTGCATAACATAAACAGTTATCAAGTAAGAATTGCAATTACAATGTTCAGTCCATTTGTATTTGGCAAAATTAGAAGAAATGCCCTATTTTTTTATATCTTTGTGAGTCTAAAGATTTATACCTAACTTATCTTTTATCAAAACTAAGGAAAAGTGTAAGTTTAATTCCATCAAAGGCCCCAGAAGGGTGTAACGTTACCTAACAGCAGGGGCATTTGGCTTCCTGAACAGTCACCCAAAGTTCTTCTGTAACTTGGGGGCATCCAACTTTGGATTGTATAAGCATATCAGCTCCTCACAAGAATTAAGGGGAGGATCATGGCTCTTACTTTTCTGAAAATGTCGTAGAAGAAACATTCTTCAAAATATGCAGCAGAGCAATAAATCATGCTGCTGTTGTGTAGGTTCTTACAGCCTTGTGATATCTCTGTTTGAAATCATTTTGTAGAGTAGCACCCTCTACTGGACATATCATTTCCCTTTCTGTCACCGTGGATGCGGTGTTTCCACGTCTAATACAATCTGACAATACTTAATTACTAAAATTTACATAGAGAGAAATTATATCATTAATGAGGCATGGATACATTAACAAATAATGAATAAGTGCAATGGAAATAAATTGTATATATTTATTTAAAGATGATTTAAAAGAAAGTAATTGAGGCAAAGGGGGATAGTATGGGAATTAAAAACTAAGCATAATCACAAATTTCTCTAGAATTTTTACGTGACTGTAGAGCATGTCAAACTCCTGATTGAAGGAGCCATTTTTGTTCGAATGTCCAAGAATCAGGAAAATATGTTTAATGACCTATAGTCAAAGCCCAAATGTCTCAAAGTGATTTCAACACAACACAGGCAATTTTCAGAGTCATTTTGAAGACACTTTCCATTAAGGATGCGTTCACTGTGTTAGTGTCCTTTGATGAGCAATTTCCCCAGGGCCAAGAGGAAAGTGAGATTTCTGCCACAGTCATAGAAATACTCCCTTATCATTGGGAATCTTTGAGTTATGGCATCAAGTGGCATTCCAGTTTCAAAATGATCACCAAAACCGTTATTGAAGTAATCTCAAATGAAACTCTTATTTTTCGTCATTAAACGTCTTCAAATCAAAAGTACTTACTTTATTTTGTCATTATATAGTTTGATTGCACAATCTCTACAACCAATTAATAGTTGTTAACATACATGCATTTAGAGAACGTAAATTTAGTGAAACTATTTCTAGTGATACTCTGCTATATTCATAGATTAGTGTCCGGCCTCGTATCAGAGAGGCTTCTGCTAGCAGTTGATGGGAACAAATAAAGAAACCCCCTGTGAAACATTAGGCTGAGCTCAGAGAACACAGCGGAACAGTTAGAGGAAGAATTGAAGGAGACTCAGGGGTTGAGGACACAGGAGAACTTGGCCCATAGAATCAACTAGGCAGAGGTCATAGGGCTTTAGAGAGACTGAAGCAGCAATCACAGAGCCTGCATGGTCTGCAGAATATCCTCTGCATATATTTTATAGTTGTTAACTTGATGTGTTTGTGGGACTCATAGCAGTGGGAATGGAGATGTCTTTGATTCCTTTACTGTTCTTGGGTTCCTTTTCCTCCTACTGGGTTTCCTCATCCAGCCTAATATGAGGTCTTGTGTCTACTCTTTTCTTACGTCTTGTTATGTCATATTCAGTTGATATCCCTGTGAGGGCTGCTCTTTTCTGAAGGGAAATGAAGGAGGCATCTAGGAGAGAAGGTACGTAGGTAGTTGGTTGGCTTAGTTAGGGTTAAGTATGGTGAATTGTTTCATCCCCAATATTATCCTCTCCTGCTTATTTTGTTCCTGTTGCTGTTTAGTTTACTTCAGTAACTTTGAATTTGTTTTTTTTCTATCATTAGCATAATTTTCCTCTAGATAGAGACAAAATATATTAGCTCTGTATCTTGGTGTAGATTTGATTTTAAGACTGCATTTATTCATCGACCTATGGGCAAGAATGCCAAGCTCAGGTGAACCATTGCACTTACTTTCTGAGTCATCAACAGTGCTCAACTTAGAAAAAGTAAGATTTGGATAGGATCTGAGATAATTAGAAGTTTGGAGCCAAAAGGAACTAAATCTAATCTCCCTCCACCATTCCCAGGTGAAATTACTCATAATAATATTGAGTTTCACAGTGCTTTCTTACATCACGTTGCTTCTTAGGTAGCTCACTGATGCTCATGTTATAAGTACAGCAATAGGAACAATTTAAAATTCATATGTATCTCAAGACACGGTGGCCTATGCCTTTTATTCCAGTACTCACGAGACAGAGGCAGGTGGATCTCTGAGTTGGAGACCAACATGATCTACAAAGTGAGTGTCAGGGCAACAAGAGCTACACCAAAAAAAACACAGTCACAAAAGAAAAAAAGAATGAAAGAAAACAGCTAGATTTCTTGATGTCTAACCAGAAACATTTTGTATTATATGATTTTAATGTATATTTAAAATGAATTAATGATGTTTCATAAGTTTTGACAGCTCAGGCTAATTTCATTACATAGTGTTAATGTAAAGAATATCTTCAATTTCACTGTAGTTTGTAAGTTCCTAAAGCCATGATTGAGGGATTAAAATGTTTTATTTCTGAGAAACTAAAAGGGTCCCCAAAGATTTCATCTATGTGTTAAAATAGGGGTTTTCTTGGGGATTAAAATTAAAGGGAAAAAGACATCTTACCCTTAATCTGACTTGGTATCAGAATCAGAACTACACACAAGCCGGTTCATATTCTTGGCCTCTTTCCATTCTTTTTTCTTGTTCATGTTTTGGTTTCCCCATTTTAGTATGCTATTGGTGTTCTTATTGTCTTGAGACACTTCCCACTATATAGCCCAGGCTGGCCCTAAACTCTCGGTTCACCTGCCATAGCTTCGGGACTACTGGGATTACAGGTGCGTGCCACTGGGTCAACCTCCATCCTCATTTTCAAATGGAATAATTTTATCCTATTTCCTTAGAAGACAGTAAAATTAGAAGTATCCCATTTCCCTCAGGATCCAGATTCATTCTTCCACACAAGCCCTGTCACACATCTAGTCTCGGATGCTATCTCTGCACTGCCGCCCCCCCCCCCCAATGTCCCCTACAACTGCCAGTTTGTATTTTCTAAGATCTCTACCAGTGACTGGAAACCACTTACCCTTAAGGTTATTATTTTTATAAAGGAAAACAAGCTATATTTTCTTTCATTTTACATACCAATCCAAGTTCCCACATCCTCTCCTCCCATTTCCTTTACTACCCACCACTCCACTCCTATCCACTCTTCAGAGAGAGTAAGGAACGTTGTTTTGGGAAGGTCCAAGGCTCTCCCTACTATATCTAGGCTAAGCAAGGTATTCCTCCAAAGAGAACATGTTCCACAAAGCCAGTACACGCAGTAAGTATAAATCCTGGTGCCATTGACAGGGGCCTCACAGTCTGCCCCAGCCGTTAAACTGTCAACCACACTCAAACGGACTAGTTTGGTCCTATGCTTGTTCATTCCCAGTCCAGCTGGTGTTGATGAGCTCCCATTAGCTCAGGCAAACTATTTCAGATGGTGTACCGATCATGGTCTTGACCTCTTTGCTCATATTCTCCTTCCTCCCACTCTTCAACTGGACTATGGGAGCTCAGTTCAGGGCTCCAAAGAGGATCTTTGACTATGTCCCCATCAGTTGCTAGATGAAGGTTCTATGGTGATATTTAAGATATTTAGCAGTCTGGCTACAGGGCAAGGCCAGTTCGGGCACCCTCTCCTCTCTTAGTATCTGAGCTGAGGTCATCCTTGTGGATTCCTGGGAAGTTCTCTAAAGCCAGGTTTCTTGCTAACTCCATAATGGCTCCTCCAGTCAAGATATCTCTCTTCTTGCTCGCATCTCTCTCCTTCCTCCATCTCGACTATACTGTTCCCTCAAGTTCTCCTAGTCCCTTCCCTTCATTTTTTCTCTTCCTCTTCAGTCCTCCCTTCTCTCCCCAACCCCATGTTCTCAATTTTGTCAGGTGATCCTATTTTGGCTTTCCAGGTGGTTCTATATAAGTTTTCTTTAGGGTTCGTTTCTCTAGGATCATGAACTATAGGATCAATATCCTTTGTTTATTGCTAGTATCCACTTATGAGCGAGTATATACCATATTCATCATTTTGGATCTGTGTTACCTCACTCAGGATAGTGTTTTCTAGTTCCATTCATGTGCATGCTAAATTCAAAGTGTCATTGTTTTTACTGCTGAGTAGTACTCTAATTTATAAATGTGCCACATTTTCTTTATCCATTCTTTGGCTGAGGGGCATCTAGGTTTTTTTTTTTCCAGGTTCTGGCTATTACAAATAATGCTACTATGAACATAGCTGAACCAATGCCTTTGTAGTATGATTGAACATCCTTTGGGTGTATGCCCAAGAGTGGTATTGCTGGGTTCTTAGATAGATTGATTCCCAATTTTCTGAGAAACTGCCATACTGGTTTCCAAAGTGGTTGAACAAGTTTGCATTCCCACCAGCAATGGATGGGAGTCCTCAAGCTCAGGCTACCTTTAGAAAGAACGTGTCTGCCCATCTTCTCATCTCACCTAAAGTCATCCTTGATCTACCTGGTTAGTTTCCCAGCAGGCTGGAGTCACACCACTTTGTCCTCCTGCCATCTCATAATATGGCACTTGATCTCAGCTTCAATTCTAAGTGAAGACAAGGTGACCCTTGCTGACTGAGTCATTGGTTGGTCCCCTTTGTATTCAGCTCTGTAGGGCTTTTTGCAGAAATGTATTTTAAAGAAATCTGTCTCCCATCATTTCAAATTCTGTTATAGTTATTCCCTTTAACCCAAATGACATTAAAATGTTACTGCCATCATTAAAAAAGGGAGGGGATTATTACATTGACAGAAGACTGGAGATTAAAATTTCAGACTGCAGTAGTTACTAAAGAGAGTACTTCTAAAAGAAAGGCGGGGGGGGGTGAGGGACAAGTGTCAAAAATGCTATTGCTCTACAATAAACCATAAGAGAAGAAAAATAATTTAGAAAATTTGAAAAACAAAATCAGCTTCTAAGAATATGCATACAGATCTCAGCATTAAACTTATGAAATAATGTTTTTCTAATATTGTTAATTAAAAGTATGAGATGAGAAAATGAGTAGGAAAACACTATAAAATTATTCATTAATTCCAAATAATTCAGAATATACTATCATCAAAACTGTCAAACATTTAACAATAAACAAAAATAGTATTGTATAACAAATCTATGATTATAGAGTAAAGGTAATAGGGAATTCATGTCTCTTTGAAGTAGTACTGCAGAAAATTAAAAGACTAGCAATCTACTCCAAGAAAATAAAAAGCAGACAGTCAAAAAACCCAAACAGTACTGATTTGGCCTAAGGCCCACTCTACAAGAAGCAACTCATTCCCAACATTGCTTGGGTGACCAAGAACCAGAGACTGGAGAGCCCAAAATCCTGGGGTAAAACTAAATACAACAGGTCTAAGAAAAAAAAACAAAGTATCAATAAAATAACTACTAATGATTTTCTACTGTTCTTATAGCCTTATCCAGTCATCATCAAGAGGCTTCCTCCAGCAGCAGATGCAAACAGACTTAGAGACCCACAGCCAGACATTACTCGGAGAGAATCTAAATTGGTCTCAATCAAATTCCTTGCCCCAGAGCTCAGGGAAACCGACCAGAGAAAGGAAGAAAAAGTGTTAAGAGCCAGAGGGGAAAAGTACACCAGGTCCTCTAAATGAACTAAGCAAGACACATGTGAGTTGATACTGAAGCAGCAAGCACAGAGCTTACTTGGGTCTGAACCAGGTCCTCTGTGTACATATTATAGCTAATAGCTTAGGATTTTTTCGGAATCCCTAACTCTGAGAATAAGAGGGTCTCTGACTCTGATTCATCCTCAAGGGACTTTTTCCTCCTGTTGAGCTGCCTTCTGCAACTTCAGTAAGGTCGTTTTTGCTTCGTCTTCTTATATTTTATTTTGTCTTGTTTGATTGTGACCTCCTAAAATCCCGTTCTTTTCTAAGAAAAGGTGGAAAGAAAGTGAATCTAGAGAAGAGAGAAGGCAAGAAGAAACTATGAGGAATAAAGGGAGAGAAACTACATATTGTATGAGAAAAGAACTATTTTTAATAAAAGAAAAATAAAACAAGCAAATGTTGATTAAGTACTAAAAGTAAAATAAAGTAATACAATATTACAGAAATAATCTGCAATGATGAAATTATATTTTCACAAACTTTAATCAATATAACATGTTCCAGGAAAGCTTTTTAGAGAGGGCAGTCGATGTTAACAACTCAGTTGACTTGACTGCAATCCCAAGGTTATAAGATAACAAGGAATTTTGAATAGCGCTGTATTTGAAGACAGACTACTTGTTGGACTGAAAGAGAATCACAACCCACCAATTTGTTATAGATAAATTATAACCTACTAAAGTAATTTAAAAGGTACATTAAGAATAATTAAAATGACTACAAAAATTCTCGAGAAACTGATATATTTGTTAGATATATCCAAAATAAATACATAACCAAACACAGACCATTCTAAAGCATTTGAAAGGATTGCTAGATACTAATAGTTGTAACTCTAAGAAATTTTTACATCAAGAGACCAGGATGAAAAATAATAATTATTGAAAATCTCACTCATACACTTAAATGCAAGTGTTATTTTGTCATTTGAATGAGCACAGTCCCTACTACAATATAAATGCTCCAAGACTGCAATAAAAATCAGATTTTTACATTCCATTTCTGAGAGGAAATTCACTCATCTGGGTGTTTATTAAATCAGCAACTGAAAGATTTCAATATTCCCAAACTCTAAAATGCAACTTATAAAACCTTTTCTACTATATCAAGAACAAAAACACCTTGAAACATATGATTTATTGTAAGAATCAATGATAGATTTTTGAGATTAGCAAAGCGACATAAAATATACTGCCCTAACTTTTTAAAAAACTAAAAGATGACTTAATTGCTCCCAACTAATGCAGTCCAGAACTGGATAAAGTCAAAGCATTTTTGGCAAGCTAGAAACGGAAGGGGATTTTGTTAATTTTGAGGAAAAAAGCAACCAGGAAATTTTTCACCAGAGCAAAATGTCAAGACCATTTCTTTAATATCAAGAGCAAGGGCAGGATGATCACGTTCATCTTTCACAGCTGCTGAACAATGCTGGTTTCTGAATTAGGTCCACCAAATACTGCTGATTGCAGATACTGTTTCCCTAGAATTAAATGTATCTGTGTATCTATTTTTGGTAATTGAGTTCATTATATGT
Organism: Alexandromys fortis; assembly: GCF_014885135.2. Classification (NCBI taxonomy): domain Eukaryota; kingdom Metazoa; phylum Chordata; class Mammalia; order Rodentia; family Cricetidae; genus Alexandromys; species Alexandromys fortis. Next base: position 5,394,597 of record NW_026067986.1, on the reverse strand, counting down.
AATCACCCTTTGATTTCTTTGCCTGCCCCTTCGTTCTTTTATCACTTTCATCACGTTTCTCAAAATTGTGCGTGGCCAATTAGACTGTTCGAGAAATATCTTTTTATCCTGTTTAGTCACCTTGAAATTTCTCTGCTTAGTAATTCCTTAATGTTCCTATGTTGGTTCATCTAAATGCATTTGTTTTAACTACGGTTTTAGTTGGATCTCACGATTGTGACAAGCAGCTTGAATCTGTTAAGTGGGGAAGACATCTCAGTGTCATTATTCCATGATATTCATATGCAGCCTTCTTTTCACGAGCCATTTTCATTTACCAGTCTATATGAAGATGGTTCCCTTCTATTTTTGTCTATGCACCTCTTTGAATTCTAAGCAGATGATTAAGAAATGATGATTTTACTTATGGCGTTGTGACATATACTTGATGAAAAGTTTTGTTTTCCTTCTGATTCCAGCTTACAGTCATTCCTTCTCAGAAAGTCCAAGCAGGAACTCAAGCAGATACTCGCCCCACACAAACTGTCAAAGACAAAGAAAAAAATCACACACGCAAGCACACATGCAATATTCATACCCACAAAGAGATCGACACGCAAATGTGCACACATATGTGCACACCACACATACACATGCACACACAAGGACACACATATCCTACGAGCTTGCTTGTTTTCTTTCCTCTTTGTCTTCCTTTATGCTCTTTAGGAACTCCTGATTGAGGAATGGTACCTTCAACAACAGGGCAGGTATACTGACATCCGAAAATAAAGGACAAGTTCCTAGGGTACATGCACACAGTTCATCTTGATCTAAATAATTTATTCTTGACACTCTTCCTAAATGACTCTAGAATGTGTTAATTTAAGCAACAACACCCAAAACAACTAGATAGATTTTGCTAAAGCTATACACATAGTTTTAAAATTACCAGGGTGGAAGTGTTGATGACTGACTTATGGACTATTTGTTATGCCTAATACTGCTGAGTTGAAAGTGCGATGAGCTGACTAATTCCCAACCACTAACAGTTTTCCTGAGTACAATGCCGCATCAGGCTTATGGAATGAAAATGTCGAGCGATCCACTTCAAACTGTACTATAATCTCATGGCTAGCAAGTGGAAATTTTCCCATGTCTTACAAAAGTAGCTTATCTGTCGGATTCTATGCTCAAAGGGTAATACTTAAAAAAAATGAAGAAAATGTTTTAACTTGGAATGCCAAAGAATTGAAGTGGTACCTTGAGTTAATAAATTAGTATCTTCAGGGCCTGGAAAGCTTTTGCTGAAACTCTAGAGGACCCAGATTTGGTTTCCAGCACAAACAGTGGGTACTGTTTATAGTTTGTAGTGGATTCAGATCCTTGTGATACAGTACTCTCTTCTGGCCTTCCTAGGGCCCTAAATAAACTCATACGAATACACAGATAGAAAGACAAAATTACATCCTTTTATTTAACATTTTATTCAAATGCTTGAATAAATAACTTGAAATTGAACGTGTTTACAAAAATATGCCTGGAAATATATATGAAGCTATGAAAACTAGAGTCTAAATATTTATAGTCATGAGGGTAGTATGCTTCATGAATAACTAAATGACTTAAGAAGATGAAATAAATTAAAATTATAAAATACATTATAAAATAGTCCTAAGAGAGCAGGCACTGTTGATAATACTTAAATACACATACAGCTTAATCTAACATATAAGCAGGCACATCGGTTTGCTTCAGATTTTTTTTTATTTTAAGTTTGGGGAAATTGCGCACCATTCAAAACAGAGCTATATTTACTGTGTCTGTATTTGCCTTTCCTCATAACATACATGCATGCTAGTAACATACATATATGTTAGTATTGCAACAGTTTTCATATCTAATCAAAACACAGTTTTTAAAAAATGATTCTTTTTACCTCTTATTTATAAGCTATTACAAAACTCAATGAATTTAATGAATACCAATTTGATTGCTCAGTTCATTGGAATCTTTCCAAATTTGCTTGTTATTTTCCTAAAACTACTCACATACAAATATTTCCTGCTGCCCTTTCTTTCTTTCTTTTTTATTTTGAGGACTTTATCGTTTCTCTTTTGTCTTCTAAGCCTACATATATTGCTACCCTTTAAGTAAAAATGAAATAACATAGAACATCAGACTAAAATATTTTTACATTACATTTTGATCATTATTTCACTGTTAGAAAAATTGTTATGCATACCAGAAAATATGTTTTTCTGATATTTGTGAAATTTTAGGTTATATACATATATAGACATTTGTGAGTATACTGGTATTAAAATAAAGTGCATGAGACACAACACACCTATTCAATCTTTACAACTGCAGAGTGTCTACATCTGTTCCTTATTATTAAATGAACATATAAAATAATTACTTTGGAATTGTCTCTGCTACTGTGTTTTATATTTTATGTCTTCCATATTTACAAGCATATAAAATAAAATAATAAATATCTGAATGTTTGGTGTAACATTTGCTTGTTAAAACAAAGTGTGTCAAAGAAAAAATATGTAATATGATACTAAGTAAATGCATCAAAAATATTTTTATTCTGTGACAATTACAGACAAATATATTTTATCATTAATTCTTGTAAATTTGGCCTTTGTATGACTCATGTTGCATGAGCATAAATACTCAAACATAAAATATTATATTATTTTGAATCAATTATAAGTATTTTAACCACAGAAGCAGCATAATTTACCACGTATTAGTCTAAAAGCCTGAGAGATACAGGAGATGCTTTATAAAATTATGTCATGATTGGTTCCCCACTTGAGAATACAATATTTCTACTGAGTGGTATCTAGAGCCTTTTATATACTAATTCTAGCATTTAATAGAGATAATTTAAAAATCTATCATGGAGAAATTTTAAATAAATTGGTCAGTTCAAGTGGTTGCAACTTGAGTGTGTTTTTGATCATTAGTAGCAGAGGGCAGGGGAAGAGGTGAGTCGGATGAGCTGCTTGCAAAACATTCTGCATCCCATTTTCCCTAGAGCACCAGAGCTTAGACTCAATCTTTTCCAGATTAAATTAATCTCATTAATGTGACTTATGCAAGTTTCACAGGCGTTGATTTCTACAGAATCTCAGACCCGCTTCTTCACTGTGACCGGGAAGGAAGGGGTGAGACTACTTACTGTTTTGTTTGTGTTGATTTACACCATTTTATTTATCAGTGGAAGAGTATGTTCAAAGAGGCCCTTTTTTTAGGACTTGCCTCATTAAAGGTTTTAACTTATCAACAGAATGGGATATGATTTCAAGTCCCAACAGGCCAAGGATATATGGCTATACTGCACTCCTATGATCAACTAGACCCTATCAAACAAGACTGGACAATTACAAAACTCCATTATATCGTGCAGCATGATATTCTGCGCTGTGTTGACCTATGAAATTCATCTTGTCCATTTGTAATCCCTTACTACCCGCTTTGTTAAGGCAGAACCATTTGTTCCCAGTTTCTGCATTCAATAACCGACATTTGTTGAGGCCAAGCCAGTGGTTGTTGGCCCCAGTTTTTGTTTTCAGTTTTTCTCTCCAAGTGAAATGTGGCAGCCAAGAGCAAGATTGGGGGAAAGTGTGGAACTGAACTGACTGGCTTTGCAAGCATTGGAAACCCTGGACGATGTGGCCAACTGTGTGCTTATACGCAGGGTTTTTCCTATTGTGAAATCTTTTAATAAAATATTGAATAGAGACAGTGTATGGTTCCATGCATTCTATGGGAGTCAGTCTGTCAAGAAGAAGGGATGAAAATCTTTTTCTGTGCTGTTCAATGCCTCTGGTGACCTAACGTTATAACAAAATGTCATAGAAAGATCGACAGAGTCAGATATAATTGGAGCACCTGGGTGGGAAACATGTGTATGAACGGCATTTCGGCCTTGACTGCAGCCACAGGAGCAGCGGAACAGCGCTCTTGCTCTGTGCTAATACAAAGCCATATGTGGTAGAATAAAACGCAGGACAAATATACAAATACATCTGTTCCTACAGATTGTTCAGCCTTTTAACACCCGTAGATGTCTGTTTGGGGTCTGAAACTGACTGCATCCTACTGTTTTATGTATTTCTCGGCAATTCCGCGAGATGAGCGGAGCCAAACTTGCAGATTTCCGCAAAATGCTAATTCTCTTATCAACTTTTAGAGTGTTGGAGCTGGAGCACTCTTTTACGGTTTTCTTTTTTTTTTTCTTTTTCTTTTTTTGTTTCCTGAATGAGTAACCCTCAAAAACAAACTGTATGGGTGCTGGTGAGTTGACTCCGTGAGCAAAGGCTCCTGCTGCCACGCCAGAGGACAAGTGTTCAATCTCCATAACCCACGTACTAGAAGGAGACAACTGACCCCATGTTGTCCTCTGACCTTCATAGACATATCATGGTCTACACGCACATGCAAACACACCCCTCACACACGAGCATACATACACACATATAAATAAGTTAGTAAGTAAATAAACAATAAATTTGTTTTGGCATAATCTCAGGTACTTACATTTATCTCCTAATACGGATGGCGGAATGGTGACTTAATCTCGTGGTGGATATTAATTATGTTTCTATGTTCCAAGGCCACCTGCAAGCTTTTGGTAACAACGTATCTATATTACACCACTCCTTGTTCCTCCCACTTTTCTCTCTTTCCTCCACTTTCCCGTCATGTTTGTCTGACTTTCAGTCTGTCTGCTAATTAGAACATCTCTTACTTCTTTATTTGTACCTTTTGGTTTATCGATTTTGAATATCTATCCCCCTGCTTTAGGGCTAATTGTTCCTACTGTCTCATTGTGTCTATGCAGTGACTCTCTGTACTCCTTCAGTGAACTCTATACACATGGTCTAGGAAAATTTCAGGGTTTCTCCTGCAAAAGACTCATGTGAGCAATCTCCCGATTCATAAGGATGTATACACAATCATATCCAGGTTCTTCCCTTGTTAATATGTCTGGATTTTCTTCTATTTTATCAAACCCATCTAGGAACCTTTACCAATAAACTTTGATTATGCAATTCTTTTTGGAAAAGCCTTGGAGTACCAGTGGTTCCATTGATTCGGTTTTTGTAGATGCTCAGTGTGACAAGTCTCCAAGGATGGCTCTTATTCTAGGAGAATTCTGACTTGTTGATTACTCTAGTTCACTCTGATAAATGTCTTTTTAGACGTTTCTTCTCTTATTAGAGACATGGATCTACTCAAGTATGCATGCCTTTGTTACTTGTCTTTTTAAATTAGAATTTAATCGTAACGTTCTCACAAAGTAAAAACATCTCACAACAAATGTAGCCAGCTCAAAAGCTATGTTTATTTCAATGATGTATATAAGCTGCCATGACTGTAAAGAAGTAGAGCAAAATATTCTTTGTCTTCAGTAGAAACGTTAGGTGTAAACCCTCTTAAAGCCTGCTTCAAATGAAGATAGTTTCTCTTAGGGTGAGCTACAGAATCCAGATCTTGTGTTGGCTTCTTCCCTATGTACATTTTCTCTTGCCACTGGAGAGAGACAGAGGAAGGGCACAGCCATCTGCTGCATAGCTGTAACACTATTGTCCCAGTAGCTATCAGCAAATGGGTTGGGAACTACAATCCCTAACATTGTATTTCTGCTCCAAAGCCTTTATATGAACAGGCTGGGAGGGGAGTGTGCGCACCAGTTTTAGCCTTTGTGCTGGAGGAAGACATTCTATGCAAATAAGGCAGTTAAGGGGAAGGAATCCCTAACACTTCAAACTAGCTCTCTTGGTTATGTTTTTTTTTTTTCTTCTGGATTTAATGTGTATTTCTTATGTGAGTTTTCATAAGCTGGTAGAAAGCAGTTTTTTTTTTCCCCAAACAACATTCGACATTTCAATGGTGATTTAGAAGTTAGAGAGATAGCTAAGTGGTTAAGACCATAAACATTTCTGGGAGAGGTTCTGAGTTCCTTTCCCAGCACCACTATCTAACTGTTTGCATCTGATGACAACTCTAGGCCCTTGAAATTCAACACTAGCTTCTGAACTGCTGAGGCATCTGTGCTCAATTGAGAACTAACGCACCCCTGCCACATACACACTTGCACACATACTTATACGAACATTCAAATGTATATGCATGTGCACACACAGACATACACACACACAGGTACACTTAATTAAAGGCAATAAATCTCTTAAAAATTGTGGTCATCAGGGCTATATCCCAAAATCTAGCAACAGAGAATATCAAAAGTTACATCTTTCTTTTTGTGACCATGGTCCTGCTTTTGGAGCACAAAAGCAGTTCAGCAAAACCAACTTGAAGGACAATGAGAAAGAGGACAATGGTGTAGAAAACCATTCATCCCAGTAGGTTCAGGATCTATTATTTCCCCAGCTAAGGTTCCAGGGAAATCTGGGTCTTTTGTTTTGTTTTGTTTTTCTAGACAGGGTTTCTCTGTGGCTTTGGAGCTTGTCCTGGAACTAGCTCTGTAGACCAGGCTGGTCTCGAACTCACAGAGATCCGCCTGCCTCTGCTTCCCGAGTGCTGGGATTAAAGGTGTGTGCCACCATCGCCCGGCGGGAATCTGGGTCTTTAACCTGAACTTACACTGTGTTTCCAACCGCGAGATGTGCACTTTGCTGAGCAGAGTAGAGAATGCTTTGGACAATCACCCTTATGCCAGTTCTCTCTAGACACAGACCTGTCAAACCCTCCAGGTCCCACAAATACTCAAGGCAGAGAAGAATTTCTGCTCAACGAATAAATCCAGACTTCTGATGGAAGTTGGAAAACAGAGATTAGTGTGAGTTAAACCAAGATTCCTTGACTTTAGAACCTGACCAATGAGCCTGTTCTTTGGAAAATGTAAGTCTCACCGTTGCACATATGGATAATCATAAACGTCATAAATAAATAAAATAAAATAAAATAAAATAAAATATGAAGGCATGTAAACGGAGAAAAGACTCAGGAAATATCTGTTCTAGTTCTAGCGTTCTAAAGTGAATTTTCTATGAAGTTTTACAGAATAACCTTCCTACTTATTTAATAGTGATTTATAATCTACTGCAGGTGGTGAACCTCATGCTTGTTTACCCAGTGGGCCTTCATTTTGAAAGCACAATTAGAAAAATGTGGAGACGATTCAATTCCATGCTTAAAACAAGCCATATATGCAATCACGTATCTAACTACAAGTTTATGAGCAAGATCCATCAATTTGCTAGACAATCTGAAATCATTATATTCATACAGCATTCATTCCCTAATGCTGAAACCAATCATATGCTTCACTTTGTGTGATCAGTGGAGCTGGCGCATTCCTCAATGAGTAAACACATTAATTTGGTATTCAGATAATATCGAAGCAATAAAATTATAACTGAGGAAACTCAGCTAAATTCTTTTTTCCCAACTATTGTGAGCACTTAATGTCATTTTTCAGCTTTCTGTAGTTCATCTTCCCTATGTTTTCACCTCTACTCAAGATGTATTTCTTTTGTATTTTATCTTCTGTTTAAAAATCTGTTTTCATACTTAGTAATGAATATTAAAATTTTCTCTGGCTCAACTACAACTCTCTTAGCATTTTGGGAATTTCATGTGTTATTCCAAGATCTGAATAAACTATTCCAAACAGGTAAGCAGGTTCTGTGGGAAAATAATCAATATATATAGCGATTTCAGAGAATATCTAAATTGTTCCAAATAATTTCCCTAAATGACTAATCTAAAATTAGAAAAATGGCAATAACAAATATCCCATCATAAGATACTCTAGAACTCTGAAGTATATTGACATTATAATTATATCAGATATGCCACATTTATTAACTATGCATGTATAATGATCCAGTCATGTATACTTTGCACCATTTCAGCTATAATTCCTGAATTAATGAATCCATTGATGAAGTAATAATTCTCATTGATAGACTTCGCAAAATCCTATGAGCTAAATAGGAAGATATAGGGGACATTGGGAGGGGGACATTTAATTCTAATCATAAATATGGTACATATAGGTTAAATGGTATATATTGTTAGCTATTGTTACATTGGCAGTATACTATCTTCATGTGAAATACAAACAAGCATTTATCCCTCATGGGTCTGTTTCTCTGCATCAATAAATAGGTTCATATTGAGATATGCGTGTATATTGTGGGCCACAGTGTGGGTATAGATCGGTTCCCCGAATGTCACTTGGAGACGAGAGGAGGCAACAGGTCTCTGGTGGTTGTTGATATCACGACAAAGACAGTAACATATTGGATTAAGTCCTAACACAAATCACATTCCAGGATACAGTTATAATACTCATCAGCATCGCCTTCGACAAATCAAATTGTCTGGCTTTTACTTGAGTTTCAAGATCATAAGTTATCATATCGTTTTCCTATATGAGTTTCATTTTGGTTGATCATTCTCCTGTCTCCTTATATCCCCAATCTTATCACTCCACCAACCTGTTTAAACTTTTTCTGACTCCATTATTCATCCTTTTTGCTGTAATTTAGTCTTTAATCCACTATCCTCTCCTTAACATGTATCCAAAGATCATGACTTTTGATTCCTGGCTTGCATTTTCTCTTGGTCAACACACAAAGTAAAGCATTTGAAACTAGTAACCCTATATGAAAAAGAACCCATGAAATTTGGCCTTTGCAGCCTCAGTGAAGATATTCAGTATTAAGTTTTCAAATTCTATTTTCCTGAAAATGTGTGATTTTCTTCCTCTTCCAAGCTCAGCAATATTCCACTCTGTATACATATACCACATTTTCAGGACCCATTCACCAGCTGATGGAGATACAGGTTCATTCGATTTCTTTTTTTTTTTTTTTGCATATCACAGCAGATCATTTATCTGACATTTTAAGCATTGGAAATATAGCAACAATAAACACAGATGCACAAATGTCCCTGTAGTAAGATAAAGTCCTTTAAATGAATATCTGTGATATAATTAGACTATATGACAATTCTTTTTTTTGAATGATTTTGTGCACTGAGTTCTACATTCAGAATTTAAGTGGAAGGAAAATGTGGATGCAGAAAGGTATTACTCAGAAATGAATAGATTACAGATACCTGCCTCACAAAGAGAGGTTACAGGCCTGGAACTAGGCTTGTGGGTTTGGGCAGAAAAGGAAATAATACCTCCAAAAAAGAGTTTAAAAGAAGGGAAATCAGAGAGAACCTGACACACAAATGCAGCAGAAGGCATAGTAAGGATTCAGATGATGATGATAATGATAATATTAATAATAAAATTACAATGAAGAGGGGTAAATGAACGTGTGAGATCAATAATAAGAGAGCCTAAGGAAGATTTGTTGGGATAAAGAGATCAAAAAGAGTGGGGGAGAGGATCAGAGGAGAAATGTAGGAGAAGTGAGTAAGACCAAGGTACAATGATAGTTTCTTTGAAAATGTTACAATGACATCCATTACTTTATATAAATAAAATTTACAATAATAAAAAAGAAAAAACAATTATTGTGAATCAAATACTTGAACATCAATTACAAAACGGAGTTTTGAAAACTGTTTAACTGAGCCAGGAACTCTGGATGAGGGGGCAGGGGGATCTCTGAGTTCAAGGCCAGACTGGTCTACAGAACTAGCTTCAAGAGAGCCAGGGCTACATTCAGAAACCCTGCCTTAAAGCTCTCCAAAAAGAAAAAAATAAATAAAACTGATTATTAGAGTCTTTGGAGGACCTAAGAGAAGCTTTCAGAACAAAGAGAGGGGATTGTAGAGAACAAATTGTAAATTACTAACACAGTATGAACAAAGGGATTACCGGTGGTTACAGCAAAATTTGAAACACATGTTCAATGTGAGTTCACTAGAATGGATGTGAGGATGATACTTACCTTCTGTAATTACATAAATGAGGGTACCATTCATTGAACACAGGAAAAAACTGCAATTTAAAAAAAAAAGCCTTTTCATTGCTGATTTTTGGTCGGGTATTTGAATCATCCACGTGGAAATGTCAAGGAGACCTTAGAAAATCCATGTTTTTAAGTAAAAGAGAGGTGGAATAAAGGCAAAGTTCTGCTCAGCAAGGGCATGTCAGTGATAAGTAAGCAGGTTAGCATTGATGAGTTTCACAGCATGCTTAAATAAAGAGTCGACAATAAAGAGAATTGTTACATTTAATCCTATTTAAAGAAAGTTCAAAATGCCAAAAACATTCACTCAACTACTATACAAGCAGAAATCAAAGTGTGTAACTGTTTGGCCAATTTAGTCAAAATCACTATCTCAAAATATTTACCCGTAATTAGGAAGTAAATGTGGTGTTAGCTACTAATATCTCCCTTCTGCATACTAGAAATTGGAACAAATACCATCTGGATATTTCCTTTTTCAGTCAGGTCTACTGTTTCCGGGTCAAGAAGAACATCTCTAGTCTGCTCCTTTGTCCTGAGCGAGTCTGTGTTGGCTCACATAAAAACAGTGGCTTCCACTGATTGGAGGTGATACAGTAATAGACAAAAAATATGATTCTGCATGTCTTAAGATGATATAAGTTCAATCTTTCCAGTAAGATTTTCCTCTTTAGCTCAGAATCTCTTCGAATGGGACTTTTATGGCTTTCGCTATTTCTTTTCCAATGAGCAATTTCACAAATTTATGAAACACTGTAAATTCTGGAGCTGTGATCTTTCAGCTATGTTCCCCACTCCAAAATGACTTCTCACTTTCTTATCACTCTTTGAACATGAACTAACGTCACTCTAGGAGGTGTGCACCTGTGGGTTGAAGTTGCTGGCACAAATTGCACAGGACTGAAATGTACTCTATTGTGCTGATGTTCGTCTCTTTTCTCTTGTGAACAAATGAGAAAATTCAGACTCTGGAATTTAGTCTTTTATTCGCTCTTGCACACACCAAAAGATGTTTTTCTTTGTGCATAGACCACAATAAATGGGCTCCAGAAAAGGTAGGATACTTGAATCAGTGAATGAACACTTTGCAAACAGTTTAGGTAAGCTATTACAATGTCACTAGTTAAAATGGGGTCTAAAATACAGAAAATAAAATACACTGTGGAAGCCACCATTTTCTGATTTGCAGGTGTAAGTATATGCTCCCTGGTGGAGAGGGCCCATTCTAACTTGTGGGTAGATTGTATCTCATGACTAAAATTGATTTTATTTTCCTGAGCTTTAACAGACTACTGGAAATTTTACAACAGAGGAAACTGCCTATCGCTGCTTCTAACCTGTACATATCAATCTATAACTTGTAGGAGCCTACTTATTAATTTTTTTTTCCTTTTCTCACTAGTGGCTGACTCATAATTAAGATTAGTTAGGCTCTTTGGATCATGGAGTTAAATAATTATGAACCTTGCTGTTAGGGGAAATAAGAATTAAGCTTTGCAAGTCTCTGTTCACAGTGTGTCACCAGTCAGTACAAAACCTTTTTTAAATGTATTTCTCACTCAATTGGACTATAATGCATGCTTAAGCAAACTCCTCTATCATGAGTTGGCTTTATAGTGACTATAGCTTTTTGTACTCTTGAGCATCAGGGAAAATCTCAACACTCTACTGCTGAAGCATTCTAAGACATTCACTACTAAATTAAAAAAAAAGTAGCAAAACACCAAGTGTGTGAAACTAAAGAGTGCATAGAAATACTATGTAAAGTGTGAGCACTGAGTCAGTGTTTTTTGGCCGCTCCCTTCTTTAGTCTTCATTGACCTCAGTATTCCCAGAAATGATGTGAGGACAGTTCAGGATTTCAATGGGCAGACGAATTCAGACACAAAGTCTAAGGGATGATGACTCCTAGTCTTTCAGTAGATCACAAAAGACAAGAAAATGCCTCCTTGAAAGTATCTATGTGTGGCCATGCTTTCCAGCTCTGATGGTGATGGACTTGTATCCCTTTGGAGCCATAATCCCAAATAAAACTTTCCTTCTTTTAAAAGAAAGAAAACATTCCTTGGAAGCTGTGTTGTTCAAAGACAGGTGACAATGTATAACAGCACATTTCATCTATAATGAACAAAAGGAATTATTTATTAAGATGGTAAAAATAAATCCTTAGACATAATTCAATTTTATGTTGACCTAAGTTTCTTTAAAACAAAATGATCATAAGTCAGCCATGACTTTAGATTTTCCTTAAAACAAGAGAAGAGTAGGCAAAGATAAGTAGTGATTCTTACTGAGTAGCTTCTCCATGATGAGAATAATTCTGATTCCTGACCTTGCCCTGATTTCCATCAGTGATATATTATATGGAGTTATAAGATTTCACAGTGCTTAGGAAACATATGCCTGTTAATTAGTCACTGGAAAGGGGGTTTATTAATTTTACATTAACTTTAAATATGCCCTTAAGGGGCAAACATGGGTATTGATCAGATAGGATGCTAATAGATCAGTCAACCTTACCTGCTATGTCACACAAGTGAAAATAGATGTCACAGAAGATCAAAAGATCAACAAAGGATTTTTAAATTTCATGACTACATTAAATACATGTTCAACTTTAAGAAGAAACATTTTATACTGAACTTGATTATAGAGTGCCATAAACTATCCTTGTTTGTGAACTGGTATCCAAATAATTAAATCAGATACACCTCTTTCAACTTTCAAAGTAAGCTGTGATTCAAATAAAATTCAACTAATTGAATTGTTTATTATTTTCATGTTTACCTCCTGTAATTTTTACTAGGTCTTTTTGGTATTTTTGCTTTCAACATTTTCCAACATCATGAAAAATTTTTACTACAGAGAATTTCTTTGAAAAAGTATGAAGTTTTGCTATGTAGGTTGATACTTATTGAAAGATTAGAGGTGAAGGTAAATGATCAGGGGTGGCTGTTGGGTTTACCTTGAAAAAAACATCCTAAGGAGGAGATCTGATTTCTGTGCATTATTAAATACAAGGTGGCTATGAAGGGAGAACAAGTTTCTTTGAGTCTTCTATGGTCTGGCTGTGTCGCAAGGAAAGCTTTGACCTCAGGAATAACTGTAAGAATCTGGCACACAAGAGTTATGAAGTTTTTTTTAATGATTGTTAAATGGTTGAATGCAGGGAATGATTTTAAAAAAAGACCTCAAAGTATTTGTTATAGGCAAATCTGATTTCTCTTTTTCTATCATATTTTTTAATTTAAATTAATCACTCGAGCGATAATGTGTGTAAATTGCTAAAACAGACGTTTTATGGGTCTCTACATTGGTGAATAGAGCTGGAGTTTTACAGTTTTAACAACAACCCTCCAGCTTGTTCTAATCACTGGACGGAGGTCCACTGAGAGACAAGTAAGGATCTCAAAGAGGACCAGCATGACTTTTCCTTCTACCTTTCACTGGGACAAAGGTCATGAATAAAAATAGCACGGTACCTAGGGGTGGACATGCAGTATTTTGTCACATACTCTTGTGAAACAAGGGTATTCCTTCAAAGAATTCAGTCAAATAGTGAATGGTGGGTGTAGCTTCCTTCTTCTGTTTGCCTGAGTATCTTTCCTGAGTCACATGTAAAGGAAATCAGCTCAGTGCACATTTTCACACTCAGTTAGTGCTCCAAAATATGTAATCTATTGAAAGTGTCTGACCAAGCTAGTGGAAGACATCAGAGGAAGACAAAAACTTGCGTTGAATATCAGAATTGATATGAAGTCACAATCAGTTCAGACTCAACTTTATTTTATAAAGAATTGTCTCTGGGATTTTCCGGCACACATATAGCCAGCATATTTAAATTAGAAACATTTACTTCTGCCATAGAACTTGTGATACTAATGAACTTTGATAGGAAGTGAACTAGATTCCATTTCAGTTTCTTGCAAAGAGATTATTTCCATTGAAATCAAAGAACAACAACAATAAAAAAGATTATCCATCACAGGTTTTCAAAGGTATGGATTATGGATTCTGGTGATACCTTAGAAAATAGTTCTAACATGACAGACAGCAATATTGCAAACACCAAGAGAACGCAGCCTTCTTAATTGACCAAGCAAAGCTCCTATGAGCTCACAGAGACTGAAGCAGCAAACACTGGGGCTACAGAGATCTGAACCAGTCCTCTGTGTATATATTATAACTGTTAGCTTAGTATTTTTATGGGACTCTTGACTTTGAGAATGGGTCTCTTACACTTTTACTTGCTCTTAGGACTCTTTCTCGCCTGTTGGGTTGTCATGACCAACTTTTATATAATAATTTTGCTTCATTTTATTATATTTTATTTGGTCATGTTTGGCTGTTCTCTCTTAGAAGCCTGTTCTTTTCTAATGAGAGGCAGAAAGAGTGTGAGTGGATCTGAACTGGATGGGAGGTGAGGGAAAACTAGAGGGGACAGAACTATAATCAGGACATATCGTATGGGAAGAAAATCTATGTTAAAATAAAAAAAATGAAAGGAAGTATCTGATAACTTGCTAAGTTTTGAGGCCAAAAACATCATAGAAGGACCTTAATTGATAGTTTGGTGCCAGATCCCTGTCACATCACTTCTTGCATTTTTATTAATAAAGGAGACTGTGACATGAGTAGTGAGTCATCATAAAACTGTGATTCTCCTTGATCACATCCCCATGAAATGGCAGCCTACAATGAATAGCTGACTTCTAAAACAGTGAGGACATAAATTTAACAGCAGCCAGTGAGTTACAAAGGTTCCATGACCTTGGAATGAAGCTGTTATCTGGCCATCTCCTTGTTTATCTATCTTTCAAACAGGAAACTCAGTCAAGAAATGCCTGGAAAATTCTCTCAAATCAGAAACACACACACTCAGTGTTTAGCACAATCCAATAGCAGTACAATGACTTAAATAATCTAGGAATGAAAAATAATATTTTTAAATCTTAATTTTTACTGGATCTTGTGAACAATGTTCTTGGCATTCTTTTAATATTTTACTAAAATATGTTGGCGATGAATTGAATACTATAATAAGAGTGTATATATCACCTTATTGCTATAATTATGTAAACTACAGTCTGTGTAAAGTACTGCTTAAATTTTTGAAGTATTTACCAAGCAAATCTTTCAGAGTAGTAGTCATTTCTAAAACAAAGAGTTAACTATTTTGATAATTTGTTGGCACCTTGAAGTGATTGGCGTGGCTCTTTGTTGCCTTATTCAAAATGATTGATGTAATAAGTGTTCTTTTCTTCAGAAAATGATACTGTCAAAATTTTAACATTAATACAACTTATATAATTTTATTTATATATATTTTATTTATGTATAACATAACTTTTATAATAAAATTATTGTCACAGATAAGGAAAAATGTTTAGATCATCATCCTTTTATTTTTTAGAATAAATCCATTTTTCTTTTGTTTGATCTGATTTTGTAATATACCAAGTGAATAATTTCCAATACAATTGTAATCAGAATTGCCATGTACTGTATAGCAAGGGAGCACAGCTGAACTTGCCAGAATTTAATTCTTGGAAACCCTGCTAATTCAAAAATAGCTACCTCCTCCTTTGAGAACAATATTTAACGGATCTAAAATTCCTCAGAGAAATATTGAAAGTTTCTTTATATAAGAAGAACTAAGTAGCAAATATGAATATTTCCCTCAGTGCTTGTTTCCACATGAAGACATCCTTTCTAGGTCATTAGTTGCTCATCAATTTTCTTGGCATCTAACTGTTATAAAAGCAACTCTTTAGTGAATATGGTACTTATCTCTTTAGCCTAATTGCTTTCTCTCTGTTCATTATTGTACATTTGAAAAATTATTTGAAAAATTATTATACATTTTTCAAATGTAACCATTATAAACAAAATGTGGCAATTGTTACATTTAGCTTCGAAAGAGTCTATATTACTCTTAATTGTTTGCAAGTCATTAAAGAATCAGTGAATATAACCAACAAAAGAAAAGTAGTTTTTGGAGACTTGAGCTTTTAAACTGCTACATTTCAGTCTAAATCTATATTATTATTATTAGCCTATATTCCTCTTTAAAAAACATGAACTAGACATACCCATTCCCATATTCAAGCCCTTAGAAACATTTTCACAGATGTTCCTCCCAAATTCATTCAACATGCATTTTTAAAGAAATAAATTTCATTTCTATTCACAGTTGAAATACCCTCCATGTAAATTTTATTTTATAAAATATAAATGTCAGACTTAAAATTATTCCTCTCTATTTTGGTACAATACAAAATTTGGTGAATATTTGGGATTGCAATGGTATGTAGGGTGAAAAGATAGAGCACAGGACATATCTAGGCCAATAAAACTTCTCTTTATAATGCTATAATGATGGATGTAAACCAACATGTATTTGTCAGTATCTCAGAGCCATGTAAGTCAAGAACCTGTGAACTCCAGTTAATAATGGCACATTGATAGCAGCTTATGAACTGTAACAATATGCCACATCAATCCATGACATTAATAGGAAAAGCGGCGTTCAAGTATCTTCACATGGAAAAAAATGGCAGTTCTCTACACTTTAAGACCAATTGTTCTGTTTACAGTTGCCTACCAAGAAATTTATCTGAATGGAAACAAAAATAATTCATGCCATACACCTTTTCAACTGTCACTAAAAACATTAATAAGTGCAGAAAACGAATGTTAAGAAAGATAGGGGAGAAAACATTGAGTGTTCTCTATTGTGTGCACAGGCCGAATTCAAATGCTGAACACATGGAGAACTTCTAGCAGCAGAACATAGCTTGCCATATGTTGACGTCACCACTTTTCTGTAAGTTCAGTCTGGATGATGGTGCTGAAATTCATATTTGTGCTTCCATGAAGAAAACAAGCAGCTTGAAGATTGAATGGGAATGTATTTAAGAGCCTTCCGGAATTGTCTCAAGCAATTTATGTATAGAGTCTACTACTTTCTCTTGTATTCAAGTTGTTTTAGAATAGAGTCTTGTAATTTCTTTGTGCCGAGGTTTGTTTGCTAGAACGTTGTATACTTTCTTCACATTGGAAAAAAAGAGAAAAGTCTATGTGTCATAAATCAAAATAAACATCACAATATCGCCTATGTTTTCAGCTTCCTTGAAAGGAGAGAGGTGTAACAAAGTGATAATGAGGAAAGTAGATATGGTTGACAAGGTGTGATTACATCTTAATTCTTCTTAATGTTAGGTAAATTGGCTAGCTGTTGATAGTCTGTGTACAAGCCATCCTCTAATTTATTGTTCCTAAAAAGATGTATGATTGCATGTATCTTATAGGAATCTCCCAATCTACACTCAAATTAAGAGTATGTAATATTAGTGTTTCTTATAAGGTAATATCATTAAAATATATGTACTGCTACTTTCTTCCATTTTTAAATACTCGGAAAGATGCTTCTAAAAGTGTCACCAAATGACAGTGAATAATGGAAGAAAAAGAAGGAGAAAAGAAAAAAGTCTCACAACATCAAGCCAGGTCTACTGATTCTGCTAGCTTAAAGTGCTATGGGCTTTGAAGAGCCTTATGCCATAAATTCATGAATAATGACGCTGAAACCTCCTAGGCATGAATCCTAAATTAGTCCCCACTGATACCTCCTTCTATCTAGATGAGCTGATGCAACCCAAAAGTAGGGCATCACCTTTTTGCTTCAAAATACAGCATTTGCTTTGCTAAAGAACATGCCAGTCAATTAAATGATGAGGGATAATTCCGCCACACCATATTTTTGAATGGAAGAAACAAAACCGACACGTTTCATTTCCCTAGGTGTATGTCATGGACACGAGCAAGGCTAAATCCACTGCCTCTCATTCACGGCAAATGCAAAGAAACTTCTACAGAATCCCTCGCACCAGTGTTGAATTGCGGAACTTGTGAAGGAACAGCTAGGAGAGCCGTTGCCAACATGTCAGCCACAGTCACACCACGCACAACGCGGTGCCGTCACCGCATCTTCTCCTCTGAGCTGTCAGGACTTCATCAAGACGTCTTCTCCTCTGGATGGTCTCCACGCAGTTGTCTGGCTATTTCCGCTCTCTGGTTTGCAACTCCGCAAATACCAGTTGTCATTTCTGTAACCTTTCCAACAGCAACTGTGCAGTCTTGGGACTCAGAGGCGGCATGTCTCATTCAACAATCCTCCCCCACAAACCATCTGCTCCTAGAGACATCAACAACTGTTGCCAGTGGGAGACTCTCTGCAAAACTGGGGGAACGTCTTCAAAACGGGAAAGAAAAATTTTGTCAAAGACCTTAGCATTTCAAGCACAGTATGAAAATAAGGGTGTTCTGAATTCAAAAACCAGTGTTTCTGGAAAAAAAAATAAAGGAAAAAAGAGATTACATCTCATTTTTATTGACTGTATACAAATTGGTTTGAATTGTGGTATATTAAATCTTTATAAGCATGCAATATGTAAAATAAAACCCCTACTAACATACAAACCAAGGGCTTTTTCTTTAAATATGGCTGTATATAAAATGATGTTTATATGTACATATATATATGTATAATAAATATGCAGGTTTGCATAAATATTTGCATGTACACATATATAGTCATATTATAAGAAGTACAAGTATGATGTACTTTGTTTCTTAATCTAATTTTCCAAATCCTAAAGCTACTTTAATCTTGGTCATAATATTCTGCAAATATTTTAATGAATCATAAACCCAAAGTAATAATCCTTCTGATTGTTACAATAATAGCAACTTTGTTCTTTTTTGTTTTCTGTCCTTTCTGTCACTGAAGAAAAGGACTCGTTGTCTGGATAAATACTGACAGAAAACTTTGTGCCCGTCCAAAATGTAAACAATATCCCAGAAAACATATTGATCTTTGTGTTATGACAGCCCAAGTAGCAGTCATACAAGAGCAAGTATGAAACTTTATCATTTTCCTTTAACTCATTCTAAACCTTCTACTACCCTCGAGGAATTAGTGAATGAATTAATGATGCAGCTTAACTCTCCTGCATTCCTATACAAATGAATTCTTCTAGAGGGATACTCAGAGAAAAGGGTTTGTAGATCAGATGGTCCAGTTTTTTTTTTACTTAGTATTATTTCAAAATAGCCTCACAAAATACAAATGAAATGCATTATTTTTCTCAATTTACGGAACAGCATTACGGGAGTCATTCAAAGTCACATAAAAATAAGTTTGTAGTGACATAACACCTGATTGGTGCTTCATAATTTCATATATATTGAATATATATTGAAAAAAAATTTCAAAAACAACTCAAACTCAGCCCAGATATTGTTTCTTTTTGTTTTGATTTTATTGAAATAAAATGTCTTATTTTCATTAATGTTACAAGATTATTCACCATAGCATCATCTGTATAAAGATATAAGTCTAACATATAAATTGAAAACAAGTGAGCAGGCATGTATCTGCAAAATCAGAAAGTCTACTACATCAGGACCTATTAACGAGTTACCTCAGAACCATATGATGTCATGACACTTAAGACTTAGACCCAAAACTTTTTTTTATTTTTTCTTATTATTTTGTTGTTGTTATCGTTGTTGTTTTCAATATATCCCAACCTCATTTTCCACCCTGACCACTCTTCCCAGCTCTCTCTATCGTTGAATGCCTCCTTTGTTTCCTTTCAGAAAAGAGCAGGCCTCCTAGGGATATTGGCCAAACTGATTATATCAAGATAGACTAAAACTAGGCACAAATCCTCATAACAGGGCTGGGTGAGTCAAACCTGTAGGAGGAAATAGGTCCAAAAACAGGCGAAACAATCAGAGATTCTCCCATTCCCACTATTGGGAGTTCCACAAAAACACCGAGCTAACAATCATAACATGCATGCAGAGGCCCGTGTAGGCGCCTCCATTGCCTCTTTAGTCCCTGTGAGGACATGCATAGTTGACTCTTTGGGCTGTGTTCTCCTCGTGTTCTGACCCCTCTAGCTCTTACAATTCTCCTCCCCATCTTCTCTGTGGTTATCTAAGCTCTAAGGGGAGGGATCCAATAGAAATATCCGGTTTGGACTTTCTCTCCATCTAATGTTTGGCTATGGGTCTCTGCATCTGCTCTTGTCAGCTGCCAGCAGAAGACTCTCTGATGAAAACTGGGTTGGGCACCCATTTATGAGTATAGCAGAATGGGATGAAAAATTATTTCATTGACTTTATTCCCTTCTACCCTAGGTTGCTGTGCTATCCACCCTCAAGTTTCTGGTTGTTTAGGTAGAGGGCCCTCTCATAGCATGGGTCACAAATTAAACCAGTCATAGTTTGGACTCTCCCATGATTTCTGCAACCCATAGCCCCAACACGTCTTTCAGGCAGAACAGATTTAGGTAGGTTTTGTGGCGGGCATTGGTTTCCTAATACCAACACACGGGGGGTGGGGAGAGGGTCTCGCCTGTTGCAGCAGGCTGCTTGTTTGTTTCTGGCTGCTTAGCCCTGAAATATTAACACAGGACTGTATTCGTTAAATCACTGCTTGGCCCATTAGCTCTAGCTTCTTCTTCGCTAACTCGTACATATTAATTTAACCCATTTCTATTAATGCTCATATCACCACGAGGTCGTGGCCTACGAGCAAAGTTTCAGCACGTCTATCTCCGGTGGTGGCTCCATGGCGGCTTCCCGACTCTTGCCTTCTTCCTCCCAGAATTCAGTTCTGTCTTCCCTGCCTACCCAAGTTCTGCCCTGCTACAGGTTCTAAGCAATTTCTTTATTAATTAACCAATAAAAGCAACTCATAGACAGAAGACCTCCCACACCACTTCCCTGGCTCCAGAAGATGACTTGTTTAGGCTCTATATCCCCCCATTACTGGGAGCTCTCACTAGGGTCACCATCATAGGTTCCTGAAAGTTTCTACTACACTAGGTTTCCACATTGCCCTTCCGATTCCAGTTGTCTATCCTCATGCTCTTTTTATCCATCCCTTCCCTTGCCACTTGGTCTCTCCTCTTTTCATCCCCAACTGCTGCCAGTTCACCCAAAAAATTTATTCTAGTTCATCCTTCCCAGGGAAAAAGACCCCTGTGTTCCCTAGAGCACTGCCTGTTACTTAGCCTTTCTTGGTGGACTGTAGCATGGTTATCCTTTACTTACCAGCTAATAATCACTTACAAGTGACTACATACTATGTTTGTCTTTCTGGGTCTTGGTTAACTCACCTACAACAATTGTTTTTCTAATTCTATCCATTTACCTACAAGTTTCATAATGTCGCCTTTTTTTAATACTGCATTGTGTTAAAGTACTACATTTTTTTAAATTCATTTTTGGGTGAGGGACATTATCTTAATTAGGGTTTCTACTGCTGTGAAGAGACACAATGGCCATAGGAACTCTTACAAAGAAAAAACATTTAACGGTCTGGCAAAGTTTCAGAGGTTTAGTCCATTATCATCATGGTGGAAGATGATGCTGTCCAGGCAGACATGGTGCTGAAGCTGAGAGTCCTCCCTCTTAATCAGCTGGCAAAAAGAAGTAAACTGAATGTCACACTAAGCAAAGTTTGAACAAAGGAGACCTTAAAACCCACCCTCACTCTGACACATTCTTCAACATTGTTACACCTACTCCAACAAAGCCACTACTGCTAAGCTGCCATTCCCTGTGAACTTATGGGGGTCGATTACATTGAAACCACTACCCGCATCTGGGTTATTTCCAGTGTCTGGCTGTTATGATTAACTCCATTATGAAGATTGTTGATCAAGTGTCTTTGTGGTAGAATAGAGTGTTCTTTGGGTATATACCCAAGAGTGTAGTATCTGGATCTTTGAGGTATATTATCAGTTGTCTGAGGACCACTATATAGGTTTCCACAATGTTTGTACAAGTTTGTACTCCTTCCAGGAAATGGAGGAGTGTTCCCTTTGATCCACCCTTCCAGCAACATAAGCTGTTACTCATATTATGGTATTATTTATTGCTCTTACCCTTTCTGATAGATGTAAGATGGGGTCTCAAATAGAAATGACTTTATTTAGTTTATAATGTCTAATTTCTTGAGTTCTTAATACACTTTGGATATTAGCCCTCTACCAGATACAGAATTGATGAAAATCTTTTCCCATTCTGTAGGCTACCATTTTGTCCTATTGGCATAGCCCTTTGCCTTACAGAAGCTTTTCAGCTTCATGAGGTCCCATTTATTAATTGTTCATCTTAGTGCCCGTGCTATTTTGTTCTGTTCAAGATGGTCTCATGACAATGCATTCAAGACCATCCTCTATGTTCTTTTGTACCAGGCTCAGTCTATCTGGTTTTATGTTGAACTCTTTGATCCACACACCAAAATGTAATTCTAAAGGTCTAATTAACTATTCAATGTAGTTCAGTTTTAGAAAATAATTTGGAATGAAAATACCTCACTTATGATCTTAATTCTCATTTTAATCAATTTTCCGTGTTACCTCGCCTTGGCTTCCAGCCTGTTAAATTTCCTGTCATTAATGCCTAATGGCTAATGTTTTGGTCTGTTTGATACCTAAAGCTTAAATGATTTGGGTTTGATGATTAGCAAGTCTGTAACAGGGCTGAGACTCTGTAGATCTGAGGTGTGTGAACCCAGAGGCAGAACATGTTTTATCTTGCATGTATTATTCATGACTCCCACATGCGGAAAAAATTTTCATGGACATGAAAGTACTTCTTTTTTTTTCTTTTGCTGAGAAAATGTTACATCCAATTGAACTAATTACCATAATCAGTTAACTCTCAATTATGAAGGCAAAACAAATTGCGTCAATATAAAAGAACTACATCATTGCCACTACATGTAGTCTTTTGAAAGATGGGTGATTATGTCTGATTTTATCAAAAGTCTGAATAACTTAAATCTCCAAAATCTTAGAAAATTTCTCTAATATGACAAAATGAGTATTAAAAAATGAATGGTTTGTTTCCGTACTTTTCCATAAGTATTAATTGGTTAAATGAATTAATAAATTTTTTGCATGAATACATTCTTTTAATTTTCAAATAAACACCACAATCAGATATGGGGTATCAGCCTTATAGTAATACATACCATTTTTTCAACACTTGTTTTTTCTTTGTGAATAAAGTGTTGAAAATTTTCTTCTAGGGTTTTTTTTTCATGTATGCTTGGTTTTGGTGTGTGTGTGTGTGTGTGTGTGTGTGTGAGAGAGAGAGAGAGAGAGAGAGAGAGAGAGAGAGAGAGCGCCACCCACCCAACTATTAACTCATCTGCCTGAGCATCACATAATACCCCTCCATTGTATTGATTTGTCAGTCATCCTGCAACGGAGTGCTATTGGCATCTAGTGGAAGGAGGAGAGGGCTGCCACTACCATCCATGAGACAGACCCTCTCTTCTCACAATCATTCATCTCAACTAGGAATGCCCTGAGCTTGAGAAATCTAGGCCTAGAAATCGTTGTTCGTACAGTGGCTCTTAAAGTAAAATTCTAGTAGTTACACTTATCAATTTGAGCTTTAGGTAAGTGCTATGTTTTATTTGGAATTTTGATTCCTTTGTTTTATTTTAGATAGAATCACATTCTGTAACCCAGGACAGAATTGAACTCATATATAACCTTCTCTCTCGGTATCCAAAAGGGTCAACTGGGCTCCAATAAAATTGCTTCAAAATTTAAAGAACTTATTTCAAACTAATATTTCTCTTCCTTTTGTCTATTATTGTTTATAATTTTATTTCTCGATTTGTTCCAATGCACATGACTATAACCTTCAGGTTATTTGTATTCTATAAATTCCAATTAACAAAAACTCAGGTAAAAGATAATCACTGTTTCTCTTCTGATGAAGAGTGGATACCCTAAAAGGCATCGTTGATATCTTAGACCTGCGTTTCAGTAAATGGCTCCTCTCCTCTTCTCTGCTCAGATTGATTTTTATAGAAAGAGAGAAATACATGTCCGATCAATTGATGCATCAGTAGCTGAAAGTAAGAGAGCTTGGACCCTGTTCAAAGCCTACATTCTTGACAGCTGTGCATCTTTGAGCAAACTGTTTTCTTTCTGAGGAGGTTAGATTTCTAAAAGCGATATAATTGCAACAATGTATTATAATCTGCATATAAAGTGGTAAAATTAGTATCTCCCATAGAAAGGTATGCAAGACATTAAAAAAAATTCCCTGTGCCTATTTACGTATTGTAATCTCCTAAGTAGTATAAACAATACATTTTTGCTTATAAAATAATTCATCTTGTAGGTAATAGAATTTCTGAAATTTACATAACTGTCATTTAAAATGTAAGATTTTAGAGATACCCATATTAACCGTGCTTGTCAATAAAATTAGTTCAACTCTTAGTGTATTTTGTTCATCGTTTGAAGAGTAAGACTGAAATAAATATATAATCATAAAATAACTAAATTTCCCAGTTTTGCTTTTCCATTAATATTTATTAAGAAGCTTTTTTGATCACCATTTGAGATGAGGAATGAAAGTAAAATGTGCATCATCAGAAAATAGATGGATTGAGCTTTTACATTTCTATTAGTGTTTGTACGCCTCTGATGTGAATTGCCCAGCCTTCCCTAAATCATTTTTCCGAGCTTATAAAGTGGTATTGGTGGTTTTGATTGAAGTTACTCAGTTTTCATCCAGTCATTGATCAAAGTCTCCCCGCACTTTTCTTCTTCTCCACAGTGACTTAAAAATGTCTCCGTGTCTTCTCCTTCCTGCTTTAATCTTTCTTATCTTAAAATATTGTCTTGCCCTGTGTGTGCTGACTTATTCCCAATGACTCACCTGAGGACAGACAGGTGCCACTCCAGGCTCAGTGATTAAATACAGCAGTTCCACAGGCCTTACTTCAGGGAATCTAATGTGTAGAACTTCACATCATGAATTATTCAATGCTCAAATCTTGGGTATTTATGTACTATTAAAATCATTTTACCTGAAAGTCTTTAATGCATCAAAATATATATATCTATGTGCATCCTTTTGCATATACCGACCAACAAAGTTGCATTTTAAAAACATCATTGTACAAACAGTAGCAGAAAGAGCTGGACCAGTCCTTGGGTGCTTTTAGGTTCGATGTAACACAAGAAATGCCAAGATTGAATGCTAAAGTTTGATTTTAAAAAAAGGAAGTTTACAATATGTCTCATTTAAACAAGATATGATCCATGTTTCACTGTTAAAAATAGTTAAAGAGGGAAAACTCCCAGCTATCTGCAGAATTCTCCTCAGTGTTCTCAGCCTCTCCAGTGGCTTTAATTGCAACGAAGAGAGTAGGGTTAAGTTGTCTTAGGTAGCCAAGGCTGATTGGGTTATAGGGTAGAATCGTAGCTCTAACTTCCGTAAATGACAAAAACAGAACTAATTAGTCTTCCTGGGCTGTCTTGAATGTTCAGATCGTCAATGAAATAACTTGACCTGACACAGTAAGGCAGATAAACAAAAGAATGTGAATCATGTTTCAATTTGATATTTCAATTTCAAGCTGTGTATTTTTGGAAATATTTATTTAAAACTTTCTATGCATATGCTGAGTAACTGAGACCTTTCAACATACTGCACTGAGAACTTGGGGAAACAGGAAGATTGGGATAAAGGAAGGTTGGATAGGGGAGCAGGGAAGCACATATCTTAGTAAAGGGAGCCACCTTAGTGTTGGCAAGAGACTTGAACCTAGAGTGGCTCCCAGGAGCCCAAGGCGATGTCCCCAGTTAGTCCCTTGGGAAGCTGAGGATAGGGAACCTGAAATGACCCTATCCTATAGCAATACTGACGAATATCTTTCATATCACCATAGAACCTTCATCTGGTGATGGATGGAGATAGAGACAGAGACCCACACTGGAGCACTGGACTGAGCTCCCAAGGTCCCAATGAGGAGCAGATGGAGGGAGAACACGAGCAAGGTTGTCAGGATCACGGGGGGTGCACCCACCCACTGAGACAGTGGGGCTGATCTATTGGGAGCTCACCAAGGCCAGCTGGACTGTGACTGAAAAAGCATGGGATAAAACCGGACTCTCTTATCATGGCGAACAATGAGGACTGATGAGAAGCCAAGGTCAATGGCAAGGGGTTTTGATCCTACTTCATGTTCCGGCTTGGTGGGAGCCTAGCCAGTTTGGATGTTCACCTTCCTAGACATGGACAGAGGGGGGAGGACCTTAGACTTCCCACAGGGCAGGAACCCCTGACTGCTCTTAGAACTGGTGAGGGAGGGGGAGGGGGACTGGACGTAGTGGGAGAGAAATGGGAGGAGGGGAGGAGGTGGAATATTTAATAAATAAATGAATAACTAAGAAAAAAAACATACTGCACTGAGATGTCATGTATTGTTTTATAAAGTGAGAAACCTGAGTTTGAGGTGTCCAATAATGTGCATAGTTTAAAATCGCATTAGCTTATATGAATATGAAAGATAGATGAAGCTCCTCAGAGGCTACATAACATTCGCTTCATTGTCATGAATTTCCCTTTATTGGTATTATAATTGAAATAGTATAATTATTGCTGCTAACCTCCAAGTAGAAGTTCATCATTATTTTTCGTTTGTTTGTTTTGCTGGTATCACATTGATACCTGTCATGTCCTCTCAAGCATTACCTACCCCAAGGATTGTGGATTGAACTTAAGTGGGATAAATACATGTCCATAGAAATTCATCCTGCTTGTGAAAAAATGTGTCATTGGATCTTGAAATAAAAAATAACTCATCTTCCTTCATCGTCCCTACCTGTCACTACTGTATAATCAACTTTGGTAACATAGCATAGGATGTGCATAGCGGGGTAGTCTCCCCTGTAATATTTACATGCCACTTACCTCGGGTAATTAAATACTTTACTGTGCCTTTCCAACTTTCTTTCCAAATTAGATACTATTCATAAAACGGCATTACTTTTTTTCAGACATATTTTTTTTAGAATCCATAAATTGAATGTTGCTTTACCTTTTTAGCTTTCATAGAGTAAAGGTAAAATACAGCTTTTTGAATTAGAATTCACTATGACCTAGCCTATGTATGATTCATGAGGTTTGGCAGTATACTGTTTAATACGCCTTAGAAATACTTTTGATTTACAAATCTTGTGTATAGAACAGTCACTATCATTCAAGACCACGTCCTTAAGATTCATACTGGGGCAGACTGCATAGGAAGTGCAGGAGAGTTTTATCAACTGTCTGAGTGAACTCCCAGAAGATCAGAGTTCCAGGGAGCTTTAGGTAAATGCAAG
Source organism: Alexandromys fortis (assembly GCF_014885135.2). Taxonomy (NCBI): domain Eukaryota; kingdom Metazoa; phylum Chordata; class Mammalia; order Rodentia; family Cricetidae; genus Alexandromys; species Alexandromys fortis. The sequence goes on along the minus strand of NW_026067986.1, from coordinate 5,367,473 downwards.
TTTTCTGTTAGTTTCATTGTTTTTTTAATGGCTTACCAGGACCAACAAAACCTATAAAACAAGAAATTCTTGTTCTAGAAGACAGTAAATATTGCAGATCTGTAATATATGAATCAAGTTCTTGGGGTTTTCCTTCTATTCTTCATTTAAAAAACAACAAGAAGAAAAATATCTGGTGATTCTCACAGATTATGTTTTCTGATATTTATATCAATAATATAAACGTTTGAGTTGTGTGGTTTCAAAAAAGTCTGACAAATATTTATAGAAAAACATTCTAATATTTGACAGGACAATGCCCTTCTGGTCTATTATAAGATGGGTTTCAGAGGTTGTTATAAGATGAACACAGACCTAGGTATGAATTGTAACAGCCTTGCTAGGAAATACATGCCATTGTGATCAGTCTATTGAATGAGAAATAACTAATTTATATGACAAAGTCAATTTGTAGGTAAAAATGAACCTCAGTCTTGTAGAGAATATATTTTTTTAAATACAACAAAAATCTACTAGGAATTTTACATTGCATTTATTAAATGAGTACAACATTTTTAAATCTGCCTGAACTCTTAATTTCTACCAGGGTTCCTCGAACCTTCTTCTCATACTCAAATCATTCTTTCTCCATTTTCTTTTCTTTTTATTTAATTTTCATCTTTGTTTTTCAGCTAATTTTTCTTTATTATAGTTTCTTTTCACAGATTCTTGAATTCCCTAAAATGATTCAGATACTAAATTTTAAATATGTAAATAAATAACTATAAAAACCTGATGCTTTGAATTTTGGCTTTGGATAATGGTGACAATGGCCATTTGCAAATTATTGTGTCCACTCATAAATAAGACCCAACAAAATCTGAAGAAATGATAAAGAGATACACACAGGTCCATTTTAAAAGACAAGAAAAGCACAAACTATAAAAAAAAAAAATATGACCTAAAAAAGTAAGATTCTCTGTGCTGTCCAACCTCTGAGTTTTGGCCCTCCAGGCATTGTCAGGGATTGGTTCCTTCCTATTGCATAGATCTTAACCTGGACCAGTCACTGACCACACCAACAGTTTCTCTGCCTTCTTTATCCCATCACATCTTGTGAACAGGACAGATTGTAAGTCAAAGGTTATGTGATTTGGTTGGTGTCCCTATTCCTCCACTAGAAGTCTTGCCTGGCTACAGGAGATGGCCAGTTCTGATTCCATATCCCTCATGGCTGGAAGTCTTAGCTAGAGTGACCCTCATAAATTGTTGGGAGTTTCCATTGCTCTAGATTTCTAGTTCATCCCAGAGATGCCCTGTGAACCAAATTGTCTCTCCTAGTACTCTCTGCCTCCATCCTTCCCCCTACCTGATCCCTCTCCGCTCCTAGTGGACATGATGTAGCTCTCATGTCCACTCTCTCATCTAGATCCCTATCCCATGTGATGTCTATTCTATTTCCCCTTCACAGTAAGATTCATGCACCCCTGCCACCCTTTGAGCCATCCTAGAAAAGAACCAAACACAACCATCAATAAACAAAATCAATGAAATGATTCCTAATGATATTCTGCTGTAATTGTAGATGTTGCCTAGCCCAATTGGCATCAGAGAGACTTCCCTCAGCAACTAGAAGAGGCATAAGCAGAGACCCGTTACCAAACATTAGGCAGAGCATGGGAAATCCTGTGGAAGAGGGGGAGAAAGGATTGTGGGAGTCAGGAGGATCACAGAATCAACTAACTTCATAGGGGCTCAGAGAGCCTGAACAGAAAACCAGGGATCCTACACAAAACTGACCCAGACTCTCTACACATAAGTTATGGTTGTGTAGGTTGGTCCTTTTGTTAGACTTATAACAGTGGGTAGGGGCGGGGCAGTCTCTGAACCTGTTTACCTGCTTTTTAGACCCTTTTCTCCTACTGAATTGTCTCATGCAGCCGTAATAAGAGAGGAGTTGCCTAGTCTTACTGCAACTTGATATGCTATTGCTGGCTGATATCTATGGGGAACCTGCCTGTTATTGAAGAGAAAGGAGAAGGAGCTAATGGGGGAATGGAAGAAGAGGAGGGATGAAAAGAAGGGAAAATGGAGTAAGACTCAAAAAAATATATTTTCAATTCAGTAAACAAAATAAAGTTCTTGGTGGTCACCCTGACATTGATCCTAATCATAACAGAATAAATTTAAGTGGCAATTCAAGCGCTGAGAACAATGAGCCAAGACTGGTGGTTGAAGTACAGGTCACATTACAGGACTCTGTACTTAGGGCGCCAATCACTTACTTTTCCCGTCACTTATCACTCTCTGTAGCATGAAGCAATTCCTCTTCTCCTCTTTAAACTAGATCCTTCTAGGACCACCTGGAATCAATCACTTGACTTACCACTTTTAACTTGAACGCATGGTGTACCAACTACTACCCTGGAAATCATCTTGATACTAAGAAAAAGTTCAAATCACATGCTTGCTTGATTATCGTTCTGATTGTTGGCACATGAGAAAGAGATGCCCCATCGGCCCCCACTCCACTCAGGATAGACTATAGTTAATCCAGAGGAAACAATCATGTGTGTATTTTTAGTTTCTGCCAGAAAATATTTTGCAATTTAAGGTAATTTACCTTATTTAAGTGTTTCTATCACACATGCAAGTTATATAAATATCTCAGACACTAGAAGTTTTTCTCATTATTCCCAAACCATTACTTTATATCATTACTGCAATTTTCAGGACAGTTTAAGATTTCCATAGAGTGAATAATTTGTCAGTCAGTGCAAATATTGTCAGTAAAAACTACTGAAAAATAACAAAATTAAATTGTGCGACCAGGAGCTTTTCTGAAATCATAGGCTTCTTATAAGCACACACACACATACACACACACACACACACACACACACACACACACACACACAGAGTCAGTGTCTTAGAGAAAAAAATTATTGTCCTGACTGATTTAATAGTAAATGTATTTTCAAATGAATGCTATCATACATGGTTATTATTTTTAGAAACTTTCTAACAATAATACAATAACCTAATGGTTTTTAAGTAACTGCTAGATATTTACTGTACGGTACTGTAAACTTTTTTGCCAGACTACTAGAAATACTTTTAGAATGAGGATTTTAAATATTAAAATGTCTCTTTATACGTCTTGACACAATAATTGAAACAATGAAGCTTGGTGAATATTTAATATATGTGCTCACATTATGGTCTTCAGTCAGATATCATATATCACATAAAGAGAATGAAAATACTTGGAAAAGTCATATATGTGAAGACTCATGCAGCCATGGATAATAAACATCTTCAGGTAATCAAAGTTTGAAAGATTCCAAGCATCTAAAATAAATCCTATGGTAACTTTCAAATGCTTCGGGGTTACAGATAGTGCAGAGATTCGGTTCTGGATTTCTTTACCCAAATCTCATGGCCATTGCAATCTTTGCATCTAGGAATGCGGCGGGGGAACTGTGGAAAGCCTCAGAGCATGTGATGACTGCAGAAAGGTAATTAATGAGATAGATAGCTGATCAAAATGAGTCATGTTAGTTAGCAATTTAATCCTTCGGGCTCAGCTACAGAAACACTCTGTTTCACAGATTAGAAAATGTCTAACTGGTAGGCTGAAAGAAGGTTAAACAAATCATAAGCACTACTCAGACTGAAGTAGTTTCACGAGCAAACTACAATGTGCAGCAGTAAGTTACTGTGGTCATTTTAACAAGAAATCACTCACTTTCAAGCAAAAAAAAAAAAAACTTGCTGATTTGAGCCATAAATCATCCCTTTAGAGTTGCCTTCCATTTTACAGTTCTCCACTACTTACTTAGAACATCACACAATACTTCTCAGAATGCATACAAAAAAGACTCGGAGTCAATATGCTACCAGATATTTCTAGAATGCTGATTTATAATATTGTCCACGTTAAATTGACGAAGGTCGTGTTTATGAGTTTTAGACAAACTGCATGGACAATATGATCCTTTCTAATCTTAGTCAATAAGTGGCTCATTTGTTTTTATTTTGGTGACTCATTTTTTAACAATATGTTATACTATATGCTTGCATCCTATTTATTAACAGGTATTAAGGAGACCTAAGGAAGACGATTGCATTCTTAAAAAAAAATATATGTGTTATGGATGGCTCATTCCCCAGTATTATGAATAGTGTATTATCAATGTGTACTAAAATATGATCTAGATCTTTATGAGCACCGCAGTGCTCTGCTCGTGGCATTGCAGATAGAGTGTTGACTACACGCGGTCTTTAAAAGCAAACAACACTCTTGAAATAAGAGATAGCATAAAAATGGATGGCCCCAAAACTGGAGTGTCGGTTGATGCATGTTTCTAATCACTTTTTCCAGATGCTTCTTACCTTCACTGACTGTTGCAAGCTGATGCTTTTCCTTTTCCTTTTTTCTTTTAGCCTATTTTTTAAATTTCATTTGACATTCCATCCACAGTTTTCCCTCCACCCCTCCTCCCGCACACCCACCTGCCAGCCTACCTCCCATCCACTCATTCCAACAGGTAAGGGCTCCCATAGCAAGTCAACAAAGTCTGGCACATTAAGTTGGGGCAGGACCAAGCTTCCCCAGCCCCGTATTAAGGCTGAGCATGGAATCTCACCATAGGGAATGGGCTCCAATAAGCAAGTTCATACACCAGGGCTAGATCCTGGTCCTACGGCCAGGTGCCTCAAAGATAGTCCAAGTTTCACCACTGACTTCCACATATGGAGGGTTTAGTTCAGGACTATGGAAGTTCCACAGAGTTCCCGAATTTCCACCAGCTTGGTTCAGCTGTCTCTGTAGATGTCTCCCTCATGATCTTGACCTCCTTTTCTCTCTTCGATTGGAATCACGGAGCTCCGCCTGGTGCTTGGTTGAGGATCTCTGCATCTGGTTCTGTCAGTTCTGGAATGAAGGTTCTATGATTATAGTTAGGGTATTCACCAATCTGCTAAAGGGGAAGGCCAGTGACTCTCTCCACTATAACCAGGAATCTTAGCTGGGGTCATCTTTGTAGAGCTTGGGGAATTTCCCTAGCAACAGTTTTCTCCATTACTGGAGAAATCTGAAGGCAGGAACTGAAGCAGAGACCAAGGAACACTGCTTACTGGTTTGCTCCCCCCCCCTTATTTTTTTTCTACTTTTTGATGAAACCCAAGGCTAACTACCAATGGCGGTACCACCACCCATAGTGGCTTATGCTTCCCACATCAATCACTAATTGAAAACACGTTCCACAGGCTTGCCTACGGGGCAAACTAATGAAGTTAACTCCTCAAATGGTGTTTCTTCTTCCTGGACGGTAAAATGCTTGCCTAGTGTGTGTGTGGATACCTGGTTCAATATCCATTGTTGCAAGAAAGAAAAAAGAAAAACCACAAGAAGCAAATTAAGAACAAAGAAAAGCAAACATGAGACTGTGGAACATGAATAGACACACAACAAAGTTTAAATATGGCATTTCTTTAAGACATAGGAAGTCACAAATAATTTCCTATTGCAAACGTCATATTCCACCCTGAGGATAATATAGAAATGCCTTGAACAATATCACTCTTTAGCTGAAGAATGACTCCCACTGAGTATGTATGAGTGCACAAACATTTCTGCACTATCTCCCAATATGGGGAAATAATCTGAAGAGCAGACTGTTCATCTAGAATAATCTGGGAAATGGGCTGTTGAGAAATACTGTCCCCTTTATGTTTATTCTCTGGTTTCTTCACTCTATTTCGTGGAGAGGAAGAAAACAATCACATCTTTCTTAGTGTTTTCACATATAAATGCAATCCCTTTCTTCAGAAATGCTTTCAAGTGAAAATACCCCAGGGGCAAAATTCTATGAAAGTCCAATGAGAATCACAATATATGTGTTATACAACTAAATACCTTAATAAATCATTACCGTAAAACAGTGACCCATTCCCTCATTATAAAATATTGTGTTTGTAATAACAAGGAGAAAATAACTAAATATCCTATGGGAATATAAAAACTAGTTAAAATGAATGTTAGTAATTTTTGCAATTTAGATGCCTGTTTTTTATTTTAAAAAACCCTTTAAAATTTGGAAAGTCATTTACAGTAAGGTATCAATTATTCACTTGTAATGGATACAGAAAGTATGTTAATATTTTTATTGGAAAAATTTAATTGTCAAATCAATATTTTAGCAAATATTCTATTTACCTAGATATTTTTTAGGACTTAGAGCAGATCATTGTTGAGAAATTAAGAAATTTAGAATGCAACGGAAATTTGTTGAACATGTTTTATGTATGAAAATTTCTTCAAAGGTTATATAATTGAAACATGCAGCAAACAATTCATCCACAGAACTAACATAAATACTTGTGTTGGAAGTTAGTGCCCTTTGGCATGGAGCAATTTAGAAAACCGTAGCTATGTGAAAATATCTTATAAATTAGTTTTTCTGCAAATACACAGTATTTTTCTCTTCTAATGGGGTTATAATTTAATATTATGACATACTAAAATATTTTAAGCCACAAACTAATATTATTTTAATGATATATAAAACACACAACATTTACGTAAGTAATTTTTTTTTGTTTTTCAGAAAACATTAGAGTATGCTAATCCCGTTTACAGAACTAAATAATGGTCAAAACCAGGTACACACTCACACATGTACACGTATGTGTGCTCGTGCACACATATATGTGTATTTCTTTCCCATAGGAATTCATGAACCCCAAAAATTTAAATCACAAGGAAATATCATTTATTATTTTAAAAATATAATTTTCTTGCCTAAGATAGCACACCTCCAAGGAAGGAAACTCTTGCCTGCTTATTTGCTTGCCTTCCCAGATGGTAATTCCAAATTTTCCAGCAAGAAAAGAGTTAGATTTTCCTTGACTACGTTTGTTAACACAGAAACTCAAAAGCTGGGAGGTCCAGGCTTATATCTTCCACACATGGTAGATTTACATGATAGTGTAAGCTGCATTACACCTAAAGCTATATTTACATATCATTTTAAAGAGGATCAGAAAGGAGAAGACAAAAATATTGATTAAAGTATTTTAGTGTAAGATAACAAGTGTTTTGAATTTATCTCCCCCCTATTAAAATCATCCTCATTTTTATTTTTCCATCATAAACATGTATGTTTAATAAAATTATGAAGTAAAAAAGAAAAACCATCTATACAAGATGTCTTAAAAATCATTTTAATCATATTACGTCTTCATTACATTTATTTATTTATGTGTATGCTCATGTGTTTAAGCCACAGCATGTATGTGGGGACTATTGGCCCTTGGTTCCCTCTTTCCTCATGTGAATCCAAAGGAGTAAAGCCATTAGACCTGTTACTCACAAACAATCTCCCTAGCCTTTGCCCTAAGAGTTTTGCTGGGAAAGCAAATGCCTATGTGTTCTACATCTACAGAGGTAAATAAGTGGCTACTGAAATAGTGAAAATATTTTTTTCTGAACTAAACTTCTATGGGAAATCTGTCTTGCTGTTATTCCTTAAACAATTCAGAACAACTGTTTACACAGCTTTTATAGTTATCTCAAGAAATCACTTGAACTCATAAAATCAGGAATAAACCTATAGGGTTATAGGTTTTGGCAACTTTTCCACTCTTTATAAAGTATTTAAATATCGAGAAAGTTTGAGTTTATAGGAACCCTAGACACCGAGGAAGACTGTATGTCTTTCAAAAGCAGAGCATAGTAATAATACCTAAGTGTGTTTTAATGATCTTTCCCATATTCCAATAACAATAAAGGATTCATTATGAGTTTATTTTAAAACGTCTAGTTTCTACTCATGTCTATTTAGTTACTTGAACAAAGTACCAAAATACCATAGTGAATTCTGAAACCTTTTGTTCTTCCTTCACTTTTTATAAGCTTTTAATAGCATACTTAAAAAAACTAGACTTCAACAAAGAAGCAAAGGCTACCAAGAGGGGTCAACAAGCAAAGTCAACCTGATGACCCGAGTTCAATTCTTAGGCCCCATGGGGTGGAAGGAGCGAAATTCAACTGCAACCTGTCCTTCGACCTCCACGAGCTCAAAGGGCAAGCCCACACAAAAAAAACTAAAATGATTTAAATAAACACATATTAACAAAATAAACAAAACCCTATTATTTTTCTATTTTGTAACCTGTATGTGGCAACCTCTTTGTAGGTTGCACAACCCTTTCACAGGGGTCTCCTAAGACCATCTATAAACACCGATATTTACTTTATGACTCATAACAGTTGCAAACATTACAATTAGAATGTAGTACAATGATAATTTTACAGTTGAAAGTTACCCCAACCTAAGGAACTGTATTATAGGGTCATAACATTAGGAAGGCTGAGAACCACTGTTTTACAAAAACATGTCTCGGCTCCTCACATGATGTAGGATGTCAATTTATCTTAGGCATTTCCAACCCTAGCTAAATTTAAAATTAGTTTGTGCAATTCTTTCAGTGGGGAAATAATTTCAAAGAAAAGACAAGTTCTCTCTACAAAGGTGCACATTGGCTCGCTTCACTCTGAAGTGCTTCCTGGTTATTAATAGAGTTGACTGAAGGGACTAAATCAAATACACTCAAACCTCAATAATTTTTAATGATTGAATAGAAAAGAGAAAGAAAGAGTTGGCTTCTAAGAAGAATCAAAAGTCCAATAAAAAGTCGATTGAAAGGGCCTGTAGGGAGGGAAGGTTGTCCAAAAATGACATGGGCACAATGATCATCATGTTTTATCCTCAAATACTTATTTATGTGGTGAGATTAGTTTTCTTTTTCACAGTGCTGAAGTGTTTTAAACAAAATGAATTCTTTTTGTTTTTCTATTCGGTTTGCTATTCAGACTGAAAGAGCAATGCACAAAAGCAACATGTCTGACTTTGGGCATGATAGTTCTTCTGAACCAAGTTTCCCTTAAAGTCAGAATGAGAGAAAGGCAGGAAAATTAAAAAAAAAAGGGGGGGGGCATGCAAGATGTGGATTGGGGAAGGAAGGGAAAAGAGTAGAAAAGAGTGGAGAAGGAGGGCAGTGTTGTGGGAGGCCGCTTGTTTGTTTCTGGCTGCTCAGCCTCAAAATAACCACACAGATACTGTATTAATTAAATCACTGCTTGGCCCATTAGTTCTAGCTTGTTATTGGCCAACTCTTACATCTCAATTTAACCTATCTCCATTAATCTGTGTATTGCCACAAGGGTGTGGCTTACTGGGTAAATTTCCTGCATCTGTCTCTGATTGGACTACATTACTACTGGATGACTCCCCCTTTCTTCTCCCATCATTCCATTTAGTTTTTCCCACCTAGCTAAGATCTGCCTTGCTCAGGCCTTAGACAGTTTATATTAACCAATGATATTCACATCATACAGAGGGCGATCTCACATCTGGGCAAGGAAGAGGTTCCATCTGAAGGCCCCCTTTAAGATAAACAATGCAAACTCTAAAACCTGAAGAGGGCTACTGTTCTGTCTTTCTGTTTGCAGCTCTGAATACATTTTCTTGTATAAGCAGATACTTGATATGGATCTATTCTTTTTGTTCTATGTTCATAAAACTTCTTTGAGAAAATAATTGGCTACAATTTTTAAATTTAATGGGATGAAAATGTTTAATATTCACAACAACCAGAGTTTGCACCCCACGTAGATCTTTTCAAATTATGTAACACTGAGCATATAATTTGAAATTAATTTTCTTCATCTTTCACGTAGATATTTCCACAGAGAAAAACAAACAGAAAAGAAGACTTTGCCACTTGATGGGATTTTTGAAAACAGAAAGCATGCTTACTGAATGTCACAATTTTCCTTGCTGTTTCATGACTTCTGGTTTTTCTATTTTTCCTTTGAGTCTGGCCATTGTGCTGATTCTGTTCTCAAAGGTAACATGACCCTTTGCCTCCCTAAAGAAGCACAGGAGGTGCTTAGGATAAGACAAGTCAGTGGGTTAATTACAAATTCTCACTTCTGTATGTCCTCTCTCAGCTTCGGAAATAGGCTGCAGATTCAAAGTTAGGAAAAGCAACCCACTGTTTAAGAACAACAACAACAAAAGCAGCCATTTTCCTCCCACAGTGGCTGCACTAATTGCTTTTGCAGGCTTCCTACCTTGTCAGTTCCCCTTCAAACAGTCTTCCAATTGTTTTGCTCGTTGCCGAATACTGTCCCCACATGTGGCCTCCCTTCTCTTCCCTACATCACTTATTTTGGCTGTGTTTTGCCAACTGATCATCATAAATCGGCATCCCTGTTTCAATTGTGACTCACTGGGAAACAGGACTCATCTAAAAATCAGTTGCCAATTATTAGATTAACCTGACTGAGCCTTCTAACACCATTGCCTTTGAGAAAAATCCTCCCTGCTAGGAAAGAAGGAATGAAAGGCATAAGATTATAAATAAAACACATTCACGAACCATGGAACAGATAGCTGTCTGTTCTCAGTGTCTAAAATGTGCATCTTCATTGAGGCTTTCCTTTTAGTTTAATGTATAGTTGCTAGCTTTTTCCTTATTATTTGATCCAAAGGGGCAGACACAGGGCTCTCCCAGTGTCTATACCTTGTAGGCACAATGGCAGAGAAAGATATTTCACAGTTTTGTATTGCACCGTCTGTATCTTCAGAGGAAAGAGAGAGACCGAGATCAAGGGAAGAGTTGTAGGGTGAATATTTTAACCTGAGTTCTTTGTAATTGTGACGTCTATGATCTACATAGCAGGGATCAGACAAGGAATTCAGATCCACTGTTCAGAAAGGACAGAGTGAAGCTACAAAGTAAGGGGAATTAATGTGGGGAAGCAGTAATTATGTATTTCAGAGAAGGAGAGGAAATTGGATGGATAGGACATGCGCGTGTATGTAATTTTATAAAATTGGAGGAGGAGCGTATTTGCAGAGCGATGCAGGCCGCCCCAGTATTTGCACTTATTATCATGAGTGCTTTCCGGCCATAGACAGAAACACAATAGCGCTTGTTATTGTCGCCTTGTTCTTTCAGCTGCGGATTTTGCAGTATTGACTCTTTTTAATGGCAAGCTTTCTAGTCATGTAGATGAATTGAATACTTAGGTTTGTTTGGTACGTTCTAGGTAAGAACAGGTAAAATCATACTGCCTGCTAAACTTCAAAGCTGGATATGTGCTTGCTGCTTTGTGACCCCAAAACTACAGTTATCATTTTGATTTAGAAAAGCAAACAGTTTTCCATAAGGGAAACAGAATTCTTAGGTAAAAGAGGGAATTAAGATTAATGAAGCAATAATATCTGGTTTAGTGTGTAGCAAATAGTTTCCTGTAGGCATTGTATATCTTGTTTGGGGGTTATATATGGCTTTCTTTTGAGGGAGAAATACCACTAAGTTGCTTTTCACACAACCTCTTATTGTCACCTATAGATCACTGGTGTCTTGTCAGCAGGTGGTCCTTTTTATTTAAATAGATGATCTTAATATCCATAGGGCTCTGTTTTCTGCTATTCTAGTTTAAACCTAAAGGTAATTCATAGTCTAGGTAATATTCTTACATATATTCATAGGCTAAAAAATTCTACTCCATATGAGGTTTAAAATATGATCTGGGACAAGCATTTGTAACTTTACACATGATGATCAAAATGGAACCTCATTATGAAAACTCTATGGTTAAAACACAGCTGCAGAGCTATGGCTATGCCAATTTTGTGTTTATGGCTTTTGCTTCAGAATCCTTTAGAAATGGTATCTTCTTGTATTATCCTGGCTGTTCTCAAGGAATGCTCCATGTCAGCCTCTCAAGCAGAAAGAACTACAGTGAAACCATGCCTGACCAACTGTGCCATTTTTAAATGTTTTGTGGTTCGATATTCTTCACACACTTGAATCTGTCTGTCAAAAGAGTATCGACTGTCTGAGTATAAGGAGTTAAAGATAAGAGAGATGGGTCGTGGGTTCTAACTAAAATGGGCATTGATATTTGGAAGTTGAAGGTTTAGTTCAAATGAATCATTTTGCTTGTGAGTGCTACTTATGATTGAGCAAGCAGCAGACATTCAAATCTAGGACGTTATGATTTCATCTTACAGTTGACTAGAATCATGAAGGTGAATAGAGATTAGCCCGAGTGTAGTGATATTTCATTTGCGTTTTTAATAAATAATGATTGCCTGAGGATGAGAAAAGTAAAAGGCAGGCTTGCCAGCCTTACAGACCAGGCAGCAATGACACACACCTTTAATCCCAGGAGCCACGGTGACATACACTCTCAGTCCTAGAAGCCACACTATCTTGCCATAAAAACCAGGCGGCAGTGTTGCACGCCCTTAGTCCTAGAACTAGAGAAGATTTTACAAGGGGAGGAGACAGCTCTCAGCCTCAGTCTCATTCTGGGGCTTCCTGGAGGCAGGATCTCCATTTTCAGACTGAGGTCCAGGTAAGAGACAATGTCTGTCTGCTTTGCTTTTCTGGTCTTCAGGTTGAACTCCAATTTCTCTCTCTCTCTGAGTTTTTATTAAACGTGCCTCACCCGAGCTGCAATTTTTTTGTCTTCTACAAATCTGATATCTGCTAAGCCTGAGTTTTTCTGTAATCTCCAAAACAGCCTTTCAACTTCACACTAATTTTGTACTTTTTCATCTTATTTGTCTTCCTCTGATCAAAACTGCATGAGTTGTTGTTCCTAAGACCTGAAGACGTCCACTCACTAACAGTCTCCTCCCCAACTGCACAGAGCGAAGTCTCTGCTTCATGTTACCTTAGTTAGCACTTTAGCTCCTCCTTTTTGTATCAACAGTACCCCATACACCTGAGTGTCCCTTTAGTGTACGAACTGCGCCCTCAGCAGTCACATCTCTCTGCTGTGCACTACCGGAAACACATGTAATTAACAACTCTTTGCTCTAGGCTTCCTGCTTGCAAAACACTCACATGCAAAAATACAGTCCAAATTCTTACCAAAGACAGTCAAAAAAATTATTAATTACTATTGGAACCAAGACTTTCAAGACGTAGCTAAGTAGAGGTCACAATGCCTACTGAGTCTTTCGATGAATAAATTCCTAGCAAGTAAACTTAACTGTTCAGTAACTTATTACATCTACAAAATCAACTACCTGCTTACATTTGTAGTATTATACTTGACATGATGTTTGGAACACGTTTTACTTATTTTTACCTATGAATATGAAGGAATGAATAATTAATTACAAGAAAAACACAAGTTGTATAACTGTCAGCCTATATCTTAACTATCTAAAAGTCAATATTCATATTAGAAAAAAATGATATTGTCTCTCATTCTCACAGGAATACCCTTCTGATTAAAAAGTGACAATGTACTCCCTGGAAAACAGGAATGATTTACTCACAAAAGCAAATAGAGTTTTGATGATTAATTTCTTCTAACAATGTTTACTTTCCAAATAATATAGCTACATGATACCTAATAAAAGCAATCGAACATGTGTCAAATATTTCAAAGTCTAGATTTCCACAAATAAAAATTGAACAAATCCCCTGACCACCTTGTGTGGATGTTGAAGGTGGACAGGGTGCAGGAGACAGGTCATAGAGCTGAAAAGAAAGGGGCAAAATTGACAGACTGAAAATCACGGCCCCTTAACAGAGATATAAACTTTATATCTACACAAGAGATACATTCTATAAATGAACACATATCAATGTGTTAGTAATAAGACAATTGTTGTCTACATTATGTGAAACTGAAGAGTGCTTGATATATGTGTGTGTGTTTATATATATGTATATGTTATATAACTTAATCACGTCAGAAGACACAGACAATGAATTTTTGTATGGTTTCAAATCTCTAATAACTTAAGTTATAATAAATAATATGTTAGCATGACTCTAACCTTTTGTTTCTTATATTGGCATTATGTGAATATTTAAATGAAAGAGTTTATTTATATTTAAAAGTAACTAAAATTTGAACATTTTAAACAAATAGAAGTATCTGTATGAGTACTCTATCATATAAATGACTGTGAATTGCATTTTTTGGCACAGAAGGATGCCACAAAATATTTTAATAACCACTGCAGATCCAAAGTACAAGAAAGACTAGAAAACTATATTCTAATTTGTAGGAATTTGGGAAGATATGTGCAATCAAGTAGAGTTGTCAAGAATAAGCTCATTTCAATTGTATGTAAAAGTAATCCATTCAAATGGAACACAAAAAGTAGAATAAACCCTATTAAGATCTTGGACTTGTTATTTCTCTACAGAAAATGATAGGCACATTTTAGAGGAAATTGTAAACTAAGTAATTAGAGATTTTTTCATGAAAAGCAGCTTCCTCGTCGTCCTTCGTTAGATAGTCAGGTGTGTCTATCTGATCCCAGTGAGCCAGACCCAATTCTAGCTGTTGGCATCATAACAATGAACTGAACATCACTTCTGTTTTTGAAGCCTCACACGTTGTACAAGGCTAAAATGTGCCAGGCCTTCTCATGACACTAGGCTAACTACTGCGCAAAGGCTGTGAATGGGAACGAATCTGCTCTCAGGAAGTCAGGCAGTGTGCCTGCAACATTGTAGAATAATAATTTAAGATGTGGTGCATTTGTTTACTCTGTGGAACATTCGTTTAATGATGCAAAGATGTGTTGCATTCTTTTATGTTGTGTCTGTTTAACTCTGTGAAGCTGTGTTATTTTGCCTGCCTAAAACACCCGGTTGGTCTAATAAGGAGCCAAATGGCCACTAGTAATGCAGGAGATGGATAGGTAGGGCTGCCAGGCAGAGGGAATAAATAGGAGGAGGAATCGAGAAAAGGAGGAGAGGAGGACTTCAGGGGCCAGCCACCCAGTTAGTTACGTAATAAGTCAGAGAATCAGATGTAAAGATATATAAAATAGAGAAAGATTAAAGCCCAGAGGCAAAAGGTAGATGGCATTATTTAAATTAAGAAAAGCCAATTAGAAATAACAAAGTGAGAGCCAGACATTCATAAGAAGTAATAAATCTCCATGTATTTATTTGGGCGCTGGGTACCTGGCCCCCAGAAACGTAAAGAATAACACGGCAAGCCAAAGTGAGGACATTGTTGGTGAAAGTCAGAATTGTTCAGCAGATATAAGACAGCTGTTAAGTAGTCTCTTGGCATGAAATGGGTCAGCAAAAGCACTGTGCCCTGGAAAATCAAAGATAACTTTGAGATGCGGGTTCTCATTTAAAGCTACCTAGAAAAGAGCAAAGGAGGAAGAACCTCTCAGATGTAATTTGGAAGAAATAGGAAGTAGTAATTCAGTATGGGAATGGCTTTTCTGAGAAACGCAGTTTAAAGTCTGTTGTTTTATATCTAAATTTCACCCAACACAATCAAGTGAATATGCCTCTAGATGCTTTAGAACTATGTAGTTATTCTGGTTACAAATGGTATTTTCAAGCTGTTTATAATTAACTGACCTTTTGGAAATACAGTATAATTAATTTTACGTTGGTTCAGACAAACCAATGTACCATGTTCCTTGTTTCTCCCTGGTGACCTTGTCAATCCCCCCAACTCAGAACAATGTATGTATGTATGTATGTATGTATGTATGTATGTATGTATGAGAAATGATTACCTTGTCTAAGACCATTCACTAGAAGCAGTGAGACATTGAAAGTATTGAGCACACACACAAAATCTTGAAGACAACACCTTATATTGATAATATATAATCATGGCTTGTGAAACTACTGAGTCAGTTGGCCAGGAAAACAAATTTCTACTTTACGAGAGTCCTGTTAAAGATTGATTAAGACGGAAGGTCCCCGTCCCTTTTCATTACTGTGTTTCTTGTGTAGCTTATTAGTGTGTATAGCAGATGGCTTTTGTTTGTGACACTTTAGATGGCTTCTTCGACACTTAGATTAAACTACTCTAGTAGATTAGGACAGGAGAGAGCCAAAATGTTCTGAATAGATCAGGGCCACTTTGTGATGAAGGACACCAAGTGTCAATCTTTCTCTACTATTGCCTCACCACAATAAAGGACAGCACTATAGAGTGGATTTGGGAAGGCTGTGTCTGACGTAATAGGCAGGAGATACCCAATGAATTAGTGACGCTCAGTGAGCCTCCCTTCCATGCACCCCGGTCCTCTGTGTGTGCTGTTAAAGGGCACTCATCTCTTCTGACACCATGGATCAAAGGATTTTGTAGGAGAGAGAATAGTTATGAAATAGCATAATAGAATAATAGATGGCTCTATTGGTCTGAAAATATTCTCGTAATCAAGAGTACAATGAGATGGGTTGTGTGGACTAAATTAACTTAATTATTGGCTACGATCCTCAATTGCCTGTGAAATACAGGAATACAGAATAGAGAATGCTTAACATCTCACTGATGTTAGTATTCTTTGATAGCATATGGATTTTGATGAACTAGTCAAAATGGTCATCTTCCCTTTTGGAAATATTCCTAAATTCCCATTCATATGATAATCTGTTTTCTAGTCTTACATTCAATTTGTACCAACAGATGTTTGATAGAATTCAAAGAACAAGGACTGAGCCATATGTGAATTCTAATACCACCTTCTCCTAAAGCTCTTTCATTTGTGTTCAATGAGTTTTACTTCTGGTTATTATGGGGGAAATTATGAAATATAGATTAATGGTTGCATTTTAATGCTTTTGATGTGTTGTTTAATGAGGTATGTGCTGTTTTATATCTTACATCAAAGAGGCATCTGCTAGAAGCCTTCTTATCACGCACATCAAGTGATTTTTGAACTAATAAGCATAATCATCTAAATAATAGAATATGGTATTTCTTTTTTATACCAATGAACTTTTCTTAGAAAATTGGATCCCCTTTTGCAACACTTTTAGTTTTGAACTTTAAATCATACTCATTAATAGACAAAAATTGCTGAAAACTAGGCTGATTGGTGTGCAAGATTAAAGAGTCACAACGAAGCAGACATTTATCTCTTTTGTAAGTCATAGCTGTGGTGCGAGTAATCACTAATATCAGTTCTATAGGAGCCGTTGACAACTCTGGATATACTATATGCACTTTTAGTCATGGAAAAGAATTAGTAAAAATAGTGATTGCAACATTAAGATAAATAATCTGGCACAAGAAGTTGCAGAGTGGTTTCAATCACTCACTGCTTTTCTAGGGGACCTGTATGTGATTCCCGTTACTCACACCTACACGCCCTCCCCAGACACAAAAATTCACACACACAATTAAAAATATTACAAAGAAATACTTAAATTTTTGAGTTAAATAATGGGAGTCTAGATTATGTAATAACCCAATAGTATCTTCTCTGTAGACTGCCAGACTCTGCTTGGTTGGGTGGGCTCTCCCTCCCACCACCCAAAGAACATTCAGCCTAGGCCTTAATGGCTGAAACAAGCTATATCTAAGAAAAGTTTTGAAACATATGAACATTTTCTACAACTGAAAAACCTAAGAATCATGAATGTCATTTTCACTACTGCATCCTGTAATCTTTCAGAAAAGACAAGAATCTGTAAGTGTGTAGTCAAAGAAAGATATAAAATAGAATTTTTATTTTATTTTATTTTGGGTGGTGAGGGATTCTGAGACAGTTTTTCTCTGTGTAGCTTTGATGCCTGTCCTGGAACTAGCTCTTGTAGACCAGACTGGTCTCAAGACTCAAACTCAAAGAGATCCCTCTGCCTCTACCTCCCAAGTGCTGGGATTAAAGGTGCACACCAGCATGGCCCAGCAATAAAATAGAAATCTTAAGATCATTGCTAGGCCAACTATAATACGAAAATCCACGATGATGGGTTGAGTATTCAGAACATTTACGGGATATTATTAAGGATGGAATTTTAAAGCTAATTTATCTAAGTGGATGAATGGTCTATTCACTATCCTGACAGTTTATGAGCCATTCCAGTCACCTCCAAGCAACATTTTGGGGGAGCTTGTTTCCTAAAGGTAAAACACCATTTGGCTTTTACATGAGAAATAAACTTAGTACTTAAAAAATAAAATTGTTCTACGTTTTATTTTTATGTATCTTAGAAACCTATCTGTTCACTAAAACACAACTAAAGAGAGTAATTAATTTTAAGATTGTCTAGAAAATATAAATAAAATAATTTGCTGAAGTAGTACTAAAACAATGCAAATCATACTGATGTGGTTTTGGGAGACAAGTCCCAGAGGCATCCCATCCCCTACCATATACTCTTGCCTTGGTCAAATCATAGGTACCACTGCAAGAATCTTTGTAATATATATATTATTACTTCAGAATAACAAAGTCTTAATTTTAACATGAGTTTCACTGCCAACTTGCAGGTACAGCCATTTTGAAGCTGTAATCTCAAAGATTTTTAAAAAATGCTTTCATTGAAAAGAGAAGTGTCTTCAAATCATTTATGCCCAATAGATTTTGTTTATCTTGGTTTCAAAAACTTTACAAAGTATGCCGTGTACCCGCCCCACTTCTAGCCAACATGTATACATAAATCACTGTCTAAAATTCCTCCCTAGCATGTACAGCCCTCAAAATCATTCCCAAATGGAGCGTCGAAAATGAGATACCTCCATCAAGTTCCTATAGTGTGCTAATTTGTTTCAACAGCCTTTTTTTTTTGAAACTAGGTATTTTTGATAAATTACTAAGCCTTGGTTGGCATTTCAGTTAAAAATTCTCCATATATGACAACATGATTTTGGAAAAGGCCTTAAGAATCTGTGGGATAACAGTTCAATCTTTCCTCTGGGTGACCTTGGTTGCCTCTGCTGACGGTATTGAGCGTGCAATTGATCTCCGCACCTGAGTTCTGTGCCCTTTATCTCATAGCTTAGTAATAAATTGCATTTTATTTTTCAGACTTAAAAGTCTGAAAAAAAATGAGTTGAGAAGAAGCGAAAGACTATAAAGAAATCCTATCTCCTTTTGAAAAGTAGATACCAGAATCAGTTATTGAGTCAGACCAGAAATGAAATTAGTGGCTACAATACAGGTACATTGATGTATTTCAATATCTCCTGTCTTAACAACTTCTTCACTTTTTGGTGCTGAGTAAAATGATAATTTTTAAATTCTTCTCTAGTCTTATATTCCCTGTGAGATATAATTGACTAAAATTGCCAGGCCAGAAGTAGAATGGGATGCCTATTATCAACATACAAAATGCATGAGCCAGAAGGACAGATTAAAAAATAAATTAGCCATGCCATCAAAACCTAAATAACATAGTTAATTTTCAGATGGATTTGCTACATACCAAACTCTGGTTTATGTGTGCAGGGAACAAATGTGAGGCTAACCTTGAAAATAATCACAAGGGGAGAAAAAGAAAGACAGCTAAGCAAAAAGAATTAGAAGACTGGAAAAAAGGTCAAGCCCATGCAAATTGTGAATATTCCTGTATCCTCACTCTTATAAATGAACTGAATGTATTTGTACATCATTTTAAATCTAAACATTGAATCTAATTAGTTAATTAGCTACATATGTAATAATACAAAGATTCCTTTTTTTATTTTTACCTAGAGAAACATTCTCAGTCCTGATCTGTTTCATCATATATAGATCAAGGTCAGATCATCTATTTCTTGGTAAATTACTTAACAGAGTCAGGGGACAATAAACTCTTGACTTTTTTCATTCATTGTCATTCTAATATGATAAATGCAAGCCAATCGTGTCAATGCTATGAACTGGAAGTGCATCATATTTCTTAAAACATACACAGTCTTGGAGTATGACGAGGAGTTTCATAAGCCATTCATTTATTCAAATTTACACGGTATCATAAAATAATTTAATTTTCCCTTCAGACCTTGTACTTTATGTTGAAGGTCAAAGGTTTAAATTTATATGCTCTTCTTTCTTTTGGATTCCAAGTTAGTCCTAATTGAAATTTGACATATATGCCTATTAGTGGAAATTATTCCTTTCCCATGCTTCATTAACAATGCACTTTACTATACGACAACGCTAATGCCCGTAATAAACGTCTCCTATGCAGCGTGGGTTACACTGAAACATGATTGATTATCTTCAATGTAACATGCAATGCGTACTACGAAATTTCTTAGGCTGAAATAGAGTTTCTGACTAGAATTTAAATATGAATAAAAAGAAGCAAAGTCATTTACTTCAGATGCAAATGAACAAAACTTTGAAGAACAATTATCTTTTGTTAACTCTATCTCCCATTTAGGGATAAAGTCAGTCTTTTCAGGAAAACATATTTTTTTCTTTTTTCTTTATTTTTTTTTTAAACAGTCTTTTCTCATTTCACATACCAATCCCAGTTTTCTCTCCCTTCCCTCTTCCTGGTCCACCTCCACCTTCCACACACCCCACTCCCCATCCACTTCTCAGAGAGAGTAAGACTTCCCATGGTGAGTCAACAAAGTCTGGTGCATCACTTTGAGGTAGGACCAAGTCCTTTCCCCTATATCTAGGCTGAGCAAGGTATCCCTCCAAAGAGAATGAACTCCAAAAAGTCAATTCAAGCATAAGAATAAATCCTGCCCTTGCTGCCAGTGGCCCAACAGACTGCCCCAGCCACACAACTGCCACCCACATTCAGAGGGCCTAATTTGGGCCCATGCAAATTCCTCAGCTGTCAGTCCAGAGTCAATGAGCTCCTTCTAGCACATATCAGCTGTTCCTGTGAGTTTCCCCATCGTGGTCTTGACCCCATTGCTCATAGTATCTCTCCTCCCTCTCTTTGACTGGACTCTGGAAACTCAGCCCAGTGCTGAGTGTAAGATCGTTATATATACTTCCATTAGTTGCAGAATGAAGGTTCTATGATGACAATTAAGAAGTCATCAATATGATTACAGGGGAAGGCCAGTTCAGGCACACTCTCCATAATTGCTTAGGATCTTAGCTAGGGACATCCTTGTGGAATCCTGGGAATTTCCCTAGCGCCGACTTTCTTATTAGCCCCATAATGGCTTCCTTGAACAAGATACATCTTCCCTTGCTCTCCCTCCCTCTCCTTCCCCCATTTCAGCCAAACTGTTCCCTCATGTTCTCCACCCCCCTTCCTTTCTCCTCTCTACCTCCCTTTCTGTCCTCTGTTCTCCCTTCCCCTCAAACTCCCAATTTTATCAAACATTCTTGTCTATTTCCCCTTCCAAAGGGGATCCATGTATGTCTTTCTTAGAGTTCTCCTTGTTACCTAGTGTCTCTGGAGTCACGAACTATAGGCTGGTTATCCTTTGCTATATGTCTAATATCCAATTATGAGTAAGTACATAATGTATTTGTATTTCTGAGTCTTGGTTACTTCCCTCGGGGTAATTTTTTTTCTAGTTTTATCCATTTGCATACAAATTTCAAGATGTCATTTTTTTCCCACTCTGTAGTGCTCCATTGTATAAATGTACCACATTTCCTCTATCCATTCTCCAGCTGAGGGGCATCTAGGTTGTTTCCACATCCTGACTATTATGAAGAGCTGTTATGGACATAGTTGAACAAATGTCCTTGTGATCTAATTCAGTGTCCTTTGGATATATGACCAATAGTATTGCTGGGACTTAAGGTAGATTGAGTCCCAAAGAGCTGAGAAAGAAATTCGAGAAACAACAACACCCTTTACAATAGCCACAAACAACATAAAATATTTTGGAGTATCACTAGACAAAGAAGTGAAAAACCTGTATTACAAGAACCTGAAGTCTTTGAAGAAAGAAATCAAAGAAAATATCAAATAATGGAAAGATTTCTTATGTATTTGGATAGGTCGGACCAACATAATAATAAAAAAAAGGCAATCTTACCAAAAGCGATCTTCAGATTCAATGCAATCCCCATCAAAATCCCAACACAAGTCTTCGCAGAACTCGAAAGAACAATAGTCAACTTCATATAGAAAAACAAAAAACAACAAAAAAAAACAGGATAGCCAATTAATCCTGTACAATAAAGGAACTTCTGAAGGCATAAACATTCCTGACATCAAGCTCTATTATAAATCTATGGTGGGACTTGAGAAATGGTTCAGGACCTGAAGAGATGACTCAGCAGGTAAGAGCACTGGCTGCTCTTCCAGAGGACCCGGGTTCAATTCCCAGGACCCACATGGCAGTACACAACTGTACGTCACTCCAGTTCCAGAGGATCCCACAACCTCACACAGACATATATGTAGGCAAAACACTAATGCACATTCAAAAAAACTTACATATAGAGCTACAGTTATGAAAAGAGCTTGATATTCACATAAAAACAGACAGGTGAACCAATGCAATTGAATTAAAGACCCCGATAGTAATCTACACAACTATGAACACCTGAGTTTTGACAAAGAAGCTAAAATTATACAATGAAGAAAAGAAAGGATTTTCAGCAAATGTGCTGGCATAACTGGATATCAACATGTAGAAGAATGAAAATAGATCCATATCTATCCCCAAACACAAACTCAAGTACAAATGGATCAAAGACCACAACATAAATTCAGCCACTTGAGCCTCATAGAAGAGAAAGTGGGAAGGAGCCTTGAATGCATTGGCACAGGAGACCACTTTCTAAATATAACACCAGAGCACAGACACTGAGACCAACAATGAATAAAATGGGACCTCCTGAAACTGAGAAGCTTCTGTAAAGCAAAGGACACAGTCAACAAGACAAAACAGCAGCCTACCAAATGAGAAATATCTTCACCAACCTCACATCAGACAAAAGACTGATCTCTAAAGTATATAAAGAACTCAAGAATCTAGCTATCAAAATATTAAATAATCGAATTTTAAAAAAATGGGCTACAGATCTAAACAGAGACTTCTCAACAGAAGAATCTCAAATGGTTGAAAGACACTTAAGGAATTGCTCAACATCCTTACCCCATCAGGAAAATGCAAATTAAAACAATTCTGAGATACCATCTTACACCAACCAAAATGGCTAAGATCAAAACATCAATGATAGCTTATTCTGGAGAGGATGCAGATTAAGAGGAATGAACACTCCTCCACTGTTGGTGGGACTGCAAACTTGTACAGCCACTTTGGAAATCAATACAGTGATATCTAAGAAAATTGGGAAAACTTATCATTTTAGGAAATACTATACATTACAAAAGGTCCCCGTGTTTGTATTATTTTACAATGCACAGGCTTCTACGTTATTACAACTTTATATTGAGTCTGAAATTCTTTCTTCTTGTATAAAGTTACAGCTAGTTTTTCAGAATATCCACAAAGAACACAGAAGAAACAACCCTGAAGCTGATAAACGCTAATTTTCCTTCTGATATCAATTTTTTTTTCTTTCTTTTTTTTTTTCATGCCAGAGGAACAATGTTTCTCCTTCAGTAATGTAACCTTTCTTCTGTTGTTGCAGGAAGCTTTAGTTAATCAGCAAAGAACTGAGTTACAGAGGCTGATATAAGGACAGCTTGGGCATACATGTGTTGACACCTTCTAAGAGAGTAACCTCATCTTCTGAAGTAGAAAAGGAAAAGAGAATCCATTTACTACAGTAAGTAGAGTAAGGGAATGTAGAGAGCCATTTGGATGCTGTATGTACTATTTCTTCCTAAGACAAATCTAATACTTAGAGAGGTGAAAGTGGAGGGGAGGGCAATCAACCTGGTTTAGCCATTCCTTAAATATTTTCTGACAACTCAGATTGTTTTCTTCTATTTCTTTCATATGTCAAACATTATTTTAAGTTAACTCTTTGAAAATCTGAAAACTGCTGTGTGGGGTGTGTGTGTGTGTGTGTGTGTGTGTGTGTGTGTGTGTGTGTGTCACTTGCTTTCAGAAAGCAGTTGTTCACTAGAGTACGCTGATCTGAGAGTATGGAAACTTGGAAGCAGCTATCGTCTGAGCACGAATGAGCTGCTCTGCAACAGGACCTGGAACATTTGTTTTCCTGGGCACAGGTGGCTGATTCGGGTGGAAGTTTGGTTAAGTTTCACCATCAAAATTACCTTGAAGCTTTTTAAATGATGCAATCATCTGTTCTATAGCTTATTCTCCATTCAATCTTATGGGAACACAGCAAGGGGGATAAAATCTCTGCAATCGTCATAGTGTATAGTGATGGGCAAGAAATGCTGCTCTAAGACACATTCCCTCAAACTGAAAGATTTAGTCAAGTCACTGTGAGATATGATGCTGATTCTGATGCTGATGCTGAGACGTGATTCAAGATTCTGACTAACTAGGTCCGGTGCTGTACCTTGTGGTACTGTCTTTCTTATAAACTTCTATCTTAAATTCAGTTTGGACTCTCTGGGTGGCTATCTTTATTGACTATGATACAAATACAAGGGGACTTTGATAGAGTTTGCCTGACTATGAAGTCAGAGACTAAGACCAAAGAGCCAATTTGACATTTTGGAAAAGGGCCACTGTAACTTTGGAAGATACGTGATCCTTAAGATTCGTGAAATCATCATACTCCAAACCTATGCTCATCACTAGAGGCCAATAAGGAGAAAAATGCACTAAAACAGAGAGAGAATATTCACTCTGCAATCATATCTGTTACCATAGCAAATATAAATTTAAATTTATCTTATATATTGTACAGTGAAATCTCAAAAATTCAAAATTTTTATTAGTAATATTTAAAGAATATCTGAGACCATTGTCATGCAAAAGGTTAGGAAACAAACTGGGTATTAATGAAATTAACACCTAGCAGTTGGGAAACACTGATTTGGAAGCAGGGAGTCTGTTATTCTTGCTGTTACCCTGAACACTTCAATTTCAAAAAGTCGCATGACTTTGAGTCTCCTCGATGTAGGACTCCGTGCCTGATGCGAGGATTTATTTCTGGCTTTCCATCAGTTTCTAATTAATAGCACCACTGTGTGCTACATGATGTGAGAAGGAGAACCTCTAAACAGTGCCGCGGGATCACCTCATCGCACTTCTACTTGAAAAAGACACCTGATCGGTTCCCCAGCTGCTTCCTCCAGATGTTGCCTGCAAATTCAAAGGTCACAGCTTCTCAAAAGCTGAAATTAATTTGATTTAAAGTATCTTACTGTGGGAAAGGCACAATATTAAAATGAAGTTTTCACATAGCCACAAGTACAGAATCAAAATGTACAAGTCATTAGACACCCATTTCTTAGAATTGCCGCCAATTGTTATGAGTCTAAATAAAATCTCTCCATTCTATGCTGTTTTGAACATAAAATGCATACTGGCATATTATTTTCTGTTTTTAAGAAAAGCATCGTTTTCCCTTTGGATAAACTCTCATGAAAATTTTATATGTTATTATTAAAGAAGAAAAAATAAGCCACCCAATTAGGAAAAGATGAAAAATCTGACATATAATTATGATTACTGGATGAAAAGAAAACATAATAATACCACATGAAGTTCTTCCTAGCTCTAACCTGGATGTGCAATGTTAAGAAATACCCTAAATGATGGAATTAAGGATTTAGGTTTGCATTTTTCTTCGCAGTGCTTTATAAGACTAAAAAAATAGCTGGATGAAAAACTGTTATGGTAGGAAACTGTTTGAGCCTTAGGTAAATTTTTATGAAGACTGCTATGAGATTTAATTACAAGCATTACTTTTGTGATATCAGGATGGAAGCACCGGTCTTACAATAACTGCAGCATTTAAATAGCTAACCAACTATTCCTCCCTTGTTACAATGCTCTGTTAGAGATTAATATTGAAAAATGCCCTTCAAGTTTATGCTACTGCTTTTTTTTTACTCATGGGACATTATTTATTTTCATTAATTATATATTTCACCTATTTTCTCATCAAATTAAATAAAATCTAAGCTTCAGAAATTACTGTATCCATAGCATTTAACACATCAGCATCTATCAAGTTCTAATGTGTCTATGGCTTTGGTTGTGCAAGCCTCTGGGAACTGTAGTTTTTGACCCAAAAAATAATACCATGCATTAATAAATATACTATACATATATAATGTATGTATAGATAGTACATATGATATACATCCTTTCTGACCAAAGTACATCCTGTTCTATGAATAAATGTCTGTAGACTTTAAAAATAATCCCTGTGTAATAAATTAATAGCCTTTGTTACTTTGAGATTTTAAAAATTTAATGAACAGATGTTGAAACACAAAGCAGGATTTCAGACATTCCAATTTCATAATATAATAAAAGTTATTAAATCAATAATCATAAAAATTGAATAATGCTTCTATGAAATTATTTGTGGAAAATATGGAATGGAAGAATTTAAATTTTATTGTAAAGCTAGTCAACAATAGAAAAGTCAAAAATGCTGGTATTGGGATTTCATACATATCAAGACCTGCATTAAATGTCATATACATTTTTACATCTCTTTTAATGCTCTGAAACAGGTGATTGTTCCAGTCACACATCACACAGGAGAAGCGAGACATCAATGCCTGCCCTGATACTAAAAAAACAATGGGATGATTAGTGAGGTCCATCTGATTTTTGGATGAGAAAAATATTTATTATTGTGAACTTCATAAAATACTTCACTTCAAAAATTGTTACATAAGTCAACCATGCGCAGTAAGTCTAACAGAGGTCTGCTGGTTCCCTGGCAGCTGGGCTAAGCTTCCTGGTATGAAGCTCCACTAGAAGTACCTGTGACACCAAAGCTCTCAGAAGCCAGTATCCCCTAGCTTTCAGAACCTCTTTATAATCCTGTGTATATAGGTGAGTAATACCACTCACTGCCTCATTAAAAAAAAAAAACGAATATTTCTAATTCCTTCCCAGGAGGTAAATGTCATGAAACAGACATGCATTAGAAAACACTAAATTCATTCTTTGCTTGTTAGAACCGTTATTCAGGATTCTGCAATCGGTAGTTTGACAAGGTGCAGCTGCCTGCTCCCTCAGTGAGCGCCTTTAGGAACACACTTGGTTGTGTAGCCTTAGAACGTTCTTAATGCTGTCGGGAGACTTTGAAATTTATCCCAAGAACAGCCGTCCTCTAGTTTTCCTCTCTTGACCGCTAACATCCAACTCTCCACCCTCCGTCTCTTCAG
Source organism: Alexandromys fortis (assembly GCF_014885135.2). Classification (NCBI taxonomy): domain Eukaryota; kingdom Metazoa; phylum Chordata; class Mammalia; order Rodentia; family Cricetidae; genus Alexandromys; species Alexandromys fortis. The sequence goes on along the minus strand of NW_026067986.1, from coordinate 5,340,518 downwards.
CTCTTCTCAGAAATGGAAGGCATAAGCACCGTTCCCTGGGCTCTAAATTCTAGCTGGTGTTCCCTTAGCACGGAGCATAACAGTATAACTACCAGACAGCATGCTTTACACTCAGACTCTGGAGAAGACTGTAATGGATTGTGTCAGGATTTAAAGTTAACATCTTCGGGCAAAGGGAAAGGAATCTCAAGATATGGATGTCTGGGTGATAGAAATATGACTCTTGTAAACCGGACGGTTCAGTAAATTGTCTAAAAAGTCCCACCCATGCTTGGCAGAGAGGTACATGAGTAAGAAGTGGCCTGATATTTATGAGAACTTGTGTCATGTTAGGCTTACAGTTCGGAATTCATGAAGAAAGTTGAGCAACTTTTGTGATATTTTTGCCTATCTTTTTGCAGACTTCAATGTTGTGATTCTACAGAAAGCCTGTCAGAAAAGAACGAGATGAATATTCTCACTGGGGTAAATATCTCTGGATTGTCTCACTAGCTCCACTCCTCACAGTGAAAGTTAAAGTTGCAAAATGGGAAAGGGCTCCGGCAAGAGGCCAAGAGAAGATGAGGTTTTAGAGCCCTTAATCCGTTTAGTATTTCTTGATGTTTGGGACAAAGACGCTGGGTGAAAGTCCGAGGCTGACCTAGGATATTCCGGGGTTTTCTCTGTTCCAATGTAAAAGGCCAGAGCAATGACTTTACTACGTGATTTAAGTTCATTAAAAAAAAATGCTTTCATATTGACAGTGGATTTCATGACACATGCCTTTTTTAACATTCTTATTACTAACAACCTGGATATTGGAATCTATGTTTTTTTTTTAAATAATGTAAGTGTTCTCCTTTGAAGGAACATAACACCACAAGACATTTTGCTCAGCTAATCTACTGTTTTTATAAATGCCATATACATCTTAGTCCTTTTTTAAGTACATAAAATGATGTTTCTCAGGGCTGATAGCAAACATTCTAATTCCCAGAACCTGTGGATGAATCTGTTTACTTTATAAGACATACTTTCCTATGTGAGGATTTATGATGAAAATATTACATCGACCCTAAAGTAACCATATGTTTCCTTCAAGCGGGAAGCTGAGACAGGAGAGGATGGGGCAAAGGATGAAGTCTTAGGAGGGACTTGAGGACGGCCCAGTCGTAAGGAAACCTCCGCAGCCTCCAGCAGAGGAAGGAAACAAACCATTTTCTGCATGAGCCACAAGAAATCAACCTGGTTGGCGCCTATAGCTTGAATCTATTTTAAGTTCAACCAAAACAATGGAACTCTCTGCTTTAAACTAGGAATGTGATGGAGCAACCACAGAACAAGGATTTGTATCGAGTCCCATTCCATCCGGTGCTTGGTTTTGCCTCTGTCATTTAATCCTTACTGTTCACCCTGCTCAACTTTTCACACAGTGGCCACAAAAGTCAGTCTATCCTCTTAGACGAATTCTTAGAGAGAATACCTTTAGGCCATATTTTGGATGAAATATTTGAATTATCATTTTATTTTACTCTTTTGTGTCTTGTATTTATATCCTATAGTCCCCAAAATAAGAAAATTATTGATGTATAAAACTCTATTTTCCCAAACTGTTATCAAGTCCTTACTCCATTGTCTTCTTGATTATAATATCCTTTCAGGAGACAATTAGTCATCATGTAGCCCACACTTTTGTTTCCTATAAATTGTTTCCTTCTATCATTTTTAGTTAATTAGCTACCAATTCAACTACTTTCTTCAGTCGTTAATTGGCTATTAAGAAAACTAATTAACTATAAAAGGCGTTATCTTACATATAAAATTTTAAAAGGTTACTCTGGGAGAGAAATGACTTGCACTTAATTTTTTTTAAAAAAAGATAGTGTATGCCTCAAGAAAAACTTTTAGATTTTAGTTAATTTTTTACTTTGTTGACCTTCCTCTACTCTTTATTCTCAGCTATTGTACTGAATTGCATTCCGTTGTTTAATTCTGCTTTCTTTTACCTTTGATGGTGTAACTGACCTAGTTTGCCACAATATATTATATTCATAAATTTGAAAAGTTAAACATCTATGGCAAATTTGTCCCTTGAACTAATTTTAGGCGTTCTTGAATTTTTTTTTTCTGATTTTTTTTCACTTTATTTTTCCCTTGTAGCAGTATTGTTTACATGTGTGTCAGTGTTCTCAGGGCGAGGCTGCCACCTGAGGAAGATAGAAGGCATCACGTTCCCTGGAGCAGAAAGAGCCTGGCACATGCCATGTAGGTACTGGGAATTGAACCTCTGTCCTCCAGAAAGATAGCCAGTGCTCTTAACTTCTGGGCCACCTCTCTAGACTTCTCTCCTATTATTTTTTTATCAAAGATGATATATTTTTATTATATTTTCACAAAGCTTTATCTTCCATTTCCTCTTTTCTGTTTCATTAATTCTTCACGCTGATTTCCAACCTTTTCTTCTATTTCTACCTAATTTATCTTTTGTTCTTTGTGTATGACTGCTGCTTGTGGCATCTGATATCTTTAATACATTTTAGTGCAGATTTTTAGCATTATATAATTTCCATTACTTACAACCTAATATTTGAAAAACGTTGTGGGGATACTTCAAAGACCCATAATGGCCTGTGGTTTTGACTGATGTTTATGACAGTTCTATGCCATTTCCAGCTAATCAAATTTTATTTCTCTTCCACGCTTTATTTTTCCTGCTGCTCGCATGGCTAGGATGTTTTGAATTCGTGTGATATATTGTGGATTTTAGCCTATTAGTGGAAGGGCATTCTGACTCTATAACATTGAAAACACAAGGTTTTCCCAAATTCACTTTTCCCCTCATTGATAACATATAGCTTTCAGCATGGGACGTATGCCCTGGGATGTAGTTAACTTTATAGCCATGGTTTTCATAGTTTTTTATTATTATTATTATTATTTTGAAGATGTTCTAGAAGAGAACAACTGGCAAATCATGACTTTCCCCACCACTCAGAAGAGACCGCCCTAGATCCTCTGCAAGGACGCCACGCTATTCTACCTCTTAAATACGCTTGGTTTTCAATCTGTTGGTGATATAAGGCCTCTTGATCCTTTGAGTTGCTTTCTCCCCTTCCCAAATTGCTCTTCCAGGTGCTGATGCGGATCTAGGAGGACTTTCTCACATCATCTCAACACACTTTCCTGTGCAGGGCTCTATTTGGTAAACCGCAGCTGCTGTAGTCCTCTTGGGTCCTAAATGTTCAGCCCATGGAGTCCATCATTGTGGACATCTTCCTTTCACTGATCATTTAACATTCTCTCGATGATGAACTTCTCAGGAGCACAGCGACTTCACGAGTGGTTCCCATGCCACTGCTGTTGATGCTGACGGGGTTTGTTTAGTCGTAGACTGAGATTAAATAATTAATCTGAGCGGAAAGCCAAAGTTGCACTTTCAGTGAATCTCAAAGACTTTCATCTAAAATTCATTTGCATTTTCTGTTAACGAGTAAAATAATCAGTGTCTATACTTTCATCTGACCTGGGCTAGCTCACTTCTCTTTAAGCAGCTTGTCGTTTCCCCAGTCCCAGGAGGTCACCGGATTGATGTTGAATGTAGTTCTGACACCCAGTGGATGAGGCACAATACAGCCCAGAACTCCTGGACTCAAGTTATCCACCTACCTCCGCCTCCCAAGTAGCTGGTCATACAAGCATAGACTGCTGAGCCAGGAAATAAACTTGTGTCTATAAGTTACAAATCCAGTTAAGTGTGGTGTTTTATTCTGTCATTTTATTCAAACTACCTTAAACTTCTGAAAGCGTATTTTTCTATTGAAAATGACAAAGGAAATGTGTACAATAGAAATCCACTAATAACTGCAATTATGCTTTAGGTGTGAGCTCTTCATCCACTGTAATTTACAGGCAAAGGAACAGATTTAAGAGCAGGAGAAAAGCAAAGAGACCCGACTCAACCAAAATTTATTCTAAGATATAATGACATTAAATCATAAGGCTCTACTAAGTGGACTCTCTGATGACTAAGTAGAGTTGTTCTTAACACAAACGAAGACTGTTTCTTCAATGATACACACGAGCAAGGTCATATACTGCCGGACCTTGTTGCCTTTCCCGCTTTCACGGTGTCTGATTTTTTTAGTGGGATATATTCTTTGAGACATAACAAGATTTTAGTTGCCAGATTTGATGTAGGAAGTAAGCAAATGGCAACGGGGGGGATGAGATCTTCAGGGTGTGCTGTTAACACCTCACAATTTTATAAAGCTTTCTCTAAACCAGGATACCAGTAACAAAAGAGTGGGGAGCCACTGTAAATACATGTCCTGGGGAAGGGTAGGATAACAGTAAATTTAGTTCCTGTTCTCATAACTTATAAGATCAGCCTCGCTTTTTTTGTCAAGTGCTGCACTACGGGATCACTTCATTCTTGTCATACGGAGAGTATTCAGCTTGATATAATAAGGTTCAAGGCGATTTTCATCTCCGCATCGGCTGCTGGAAGCGTACTATTATGAAACTCAAAGTGAAAATTATCTTCTAATTTTCTGCCTCCTCTTTTGAGAGGTTTCAAGTCTTGGAGATGCTTTTGCTTTAGATTGGTTCTATCTAGAATTTCACCCGTTGTATTAAGAGTTGAAAGTCCCTCAACATCTTTTTATCAGGCAATAATAATAAAAATGCTTATCTAACATGGCACAAAAGTATTCTTCTAGTATCGCTGCTAATGAAAATAAATTTAAATAAAATGAAGAAAAATACAATTATAATAATTGCAGGGCCAGGAAGGGGCTCAGCAGGTGGTGGTGTTTACAGCCAAGCCTGATAACTTCAATTCCAATTCCAGGCCCCACATGGTAAAAGGAGACAAAAGACTCCTATATGCCAATATCTAACCTCCATACATAGGACATGGAATGTATGCAAAGACATGCAAATAAAAAATGTGATAAAAAAAATTTAAGAATTGTAAACATAGGGTAATTCAAAACACATATTTAGAGGAGAAAGTATTCCTAATGATAACTTCCTGTTGACTGGGTTTCCTGTTCTGCCTGGTTCCTGCAGTCGTTAAGTCCCAAAGAATCACACAGAGGTCTACAACAATTATCAACTGATTGGCCCAGTATCTCAGGCTCTTATTAATTTTTATAACTTATATTAGCCCATAATTCTTGTCTATGTTGGCCATGTGACTTGGGGTACCTTTTTCAGAGAGACAGTCACATCTTGCTTCCTCTGTGTCTGGGTAACAAGAGCAGACTGTGCTTTCCTATTTCCAGAATTCCCCTGTTCTCATCTCCCCACCTTTACTTCCTGCCTGGTTGTCCTGTCTTCCGCCTATACTTCCTGTCTGGCTACTGGCCAATCAGCGTTTTATTAAAATACATAGAAAGGATACAAACCATTGTCCCACAGCAACTTCCCACTCCCCAGAACCACCTACAGGGTTTGGACATATCTAACGTGTAGATATAACTGGAAATTATGCCTTTCCTTGAAGTGAGAGTTCTACCAAAATAACATGAAATCTATATACTATTTATTCATTTTGGATTCAATAAGTATTTACTTTATTTGGTTGCATAATGTTTTTGTACTTTACATTATTAAAGTAACTACAAATTTTTCAATCATGGCTTGAAGGACTTTGGGATGTACTTTCTTTTCCTTTTTTAACATCACATGTCTATTTTATATTTCATTATTTAGTATGGCATGTTCTACTGAGACTCACTGAAAAGTTGACTTCCCTTCATAGAAGAAATGCAGAATTCCTGAGTGCTTGTAAAATGTGATTTTTATCACTTTAAAACTACAGAGAACCACAATTGTTTTATATTTAAAGATAAGTGCGGTTTTACATCATAGCCCTTTGAATTCTCATGCACATCAAGTGGACTAAATGAGCCCTGAAGGGTGGATTTAAAAATGGGGAGTGATATTCAGGGGGATAAAAAGGGAAGCTCACAGTATCTGTCTCCTTTCCTATGTTTCTGACCCCCAGGCTCCTCTCGCAGAACAACCAGTGCTTTTGAGGCACATATCAAAGTTTTGCTTATGATTGGAAAAGCAGCGGTATTTTTTGTTCCTTACTTGAATATCCCTATTTGCACCAGGAATGGAAATTAATATAAAAAATAAAACAAGTGTAGTGGTTTTCTAAGCATACATTACACACACTTTAAAGGCATGTGCAGTAGATTGCAGAAAAAGACACAGACGCACGTACATATACATGCTTATACTGTAGGGCATGGGTTGCTTTTATGAATCAGACAGGTTTGTCTTGGTAAACAAATGTGACACAGTACTCTCGGGGTTAACCGAAATAAATAAAGTTGCAACTTGTTTACGAATAAAGTTGGGACACTTTCTCAAATATCATGGAAGAGAATCTCAGTAGTTAGAAATACACATTTATTGAGAAAAATTTAAACAAGCATTATTTTTTTGTTAAACTGTCAATATGTGTTATTAGTTTACTTTTAATTTATTTCTTGAAGACAGTGTCTCAAACAGCCTCAATTGGCCTCCAGCTTTTCTGTACAGTCTACATATCCACGAACTCCCTGACTTCAGTGTCTAAGTGCTGGGAGCACTTGTTTGTGACAACTTCCCCCATATAACTAAACAAAGGTGTCTTTTAATAGCTAAATAAATACAGAAGCTTCGCACAGTTATGAAACTCAAATAATAATCTAGGGAATGAGGAGACGGCTCAGTGGCTAAGAACGTTGACTGCTCTTCCAGAAGACTATCTTTGACTCTCAGCAAATATGTTGGTTTACATCTGTGTGTAACTTCAATTTTGGGATATCTAATACCCTTGCTATCCTCCAGTGGCATTGTATACCTGCAGTGTACAGAAATAAACACAGGGAAATGACACACACATGTATATTGGAAATAAAATATAAATCTGAAAAAGGGTATTTTAAAAATTATAGTCCTAGCATTTATTTATTTTTTATTTCTTGAAATTGAAAAATAATTACATAATCTTCCCCAACCCTTCCACCCAGATCCGTCCGAGACGTCTATAACACGGCTCCTAAACCTTCGGCTAAAGGATGATAGCGGAGGAGTAACAGAACAGTTGCAAGTTTCCAGAGTATCTTGCAAATCACCTGCCTACTCAATTTTCAGAATAAACTATTTTTTGTTAAATTTCAAACTTTTTAAAGTTCCTGCTACCCATAGTTCACACCAAACACCAATTCAGTCTCGGTCACAGAATTACGTCATGTATATTATGGCACGTGTTCCCCCGCACTTTTTATCTTGCTGCCGATAAAGTTACAAAATATGTTGAAAGGAATATCTTAATAGGCTTTAATTTTCAATTCTGACACTAAATAAGCAACTTCCCTTGCAATGCCTGATTTTTAAGTCATCAAAAGGCTGTTTGTTAAAGTGGCATTTTAAGAGAGACTTGGGCCTTGCTGCTCATGTGTAGGTTGTTTGAGCCTTGCCTGATCTTGCAGATTTGGTTGGGCCTTGTAGTTGTCTGAAATAATTATATAACACCTGCTTTTGTCCATTTCTAAAGTCCAAATTCTAGTTTACTAGAGAAGTGTTCTGTTGTTAATTGTGAATGGTATTTTATTTTATCTTTGTGATTCTAGCAACTAAAAATATCACACTTTTTTTGATAACACAGTTAATGAAAGAATCTGGGCTCTGTTATTCTAAAAGTGCTAACATAGACTGTTACCCTGTCCTCCTTTATATTCAAGGCATATGAAGACAATTTGTTTGTGGGATTTAACTACCCTTTCAAAATATCTATTGTACTCATGTTACGAAAATAGAATTTTGCTATGTGATAATGTTCTTATACATTGTAAAGATTTGTCTCTTATATTAGTTTAATAAGATGCTGATTGGCCAGGACTCAGGCAAGAAATATAGGCAGTGAAACCAGAGTAGAATTCTGGGAAGAGGAAAGGAGAGACACGGTCTTCAGCCAGACAGAGAAAACAAGATGAGAATGTTATACTGAGAAAAGGTATCAAGTCACGTGGCTAAATATAGATAAGAATATGGGTTAATTTAAGTTGTAAGAGCTAGTTAATAGTAAGCCTGTGCTAAGGGGGCTGAAAGTTTATATTTTAACAAAGAGAGAGAAACTTGGAATATATATTCTATGAGTCTAAGAATTGCATGCTATATTTTAATTAATTTTTAAATGAAACATTTGCTTTCACATCCATTTTTCATTCTTTTAATTCATTCTTACTTTTTTGCAATGTCACCAAGAAGTTGGAGAAACACACACACACACACACACATGCACACACTCATACTTAATTTCATATTTAATTTTAAATTTTATGTAAAAATCATATAATTTTCCCCACCTAGTGATTCAATAAAGAAATGAAGAATCTGAATGGCTGTGGATCTTTTTTCCTTCAACTTTCTTGGCCCTTTGGAGAATTTTTCACTTTGTGTTCATCTGTTTCCTTTTTCCTTTTCCTTTTCCCAGGAGAAAAAAAAAAGAAAAAGGTCCTTTTGATCAACATCTTTATCTAAGTCACTCCTGTCTCTTCTCCCCGAGTGCCTGTGATTCTGATTCGCTCTTCATCACCGCGTTGCCACACCTCTCAAATCATCCCCAGTCACGTCCCTGCTCGCCCCTGGGAGATTAGGGTTGAGGGATGTTAGTAAATCTGCAGTCCCGAGCAGTGACTCCTTTCCGTCACTCTCCTTGTACTTTCCCGCATGACGTGTAGATTTTACATCCGTGATTATGGCTGGAGAATCTCAGCAATTCGTTTTTACTTACTTAATTCCTTTAACAAACAAAAAAAAAATTTAACTTATTTTGTCATTATTGATTCTTTATAGTCCTCTGGCTTTGTATTTGTGATGTATGTGTGTGTGTGTGTAACATAATATATTTAAATATTCATGGGTATTCTTATATTCATTGTTAGGTTTCTTTTCTCAGTGTTGTTCTAGGCTCTAGCTGATATGCCAGTATCGTTTCTAATTGTCATCTCTCATTCTCAAATGTGTACTGCTTGATAGTACATGATCATCCTAAATGACAAATATGTTTTATAAAACCATCTTTATATCTTTTGACTAGTAAGTATCAAGGGTTTGTCTGCTTTTCTGAATAATAATCAGAATGCAAATTCCTACATCACTTTATTTCTCTTATTTTCCAATATCTTTTAGAAATCAGAAACTTGTTTACTCATCCATGCCTACCAAGAGATCTTTCTGTGTCCCTCTAGGGACAAACGCATCTTTGAGTTTAGTTTATTTATTGTTCTTTTAATAATAATTTCTTTTTTTGTGGACTATGGTAAATTGTAACAATGATTGTCCTAAGTGTTGAAAATGTATGTGCATTCTTTCACTTGTGTTTTGCCTAAGTCCTTTTGTATTTTCGTAGAACTATGATTAAGCACACATGGTCCTGTGTGTAACCACAGCATTTTTCTGTATGATAATCTGTGTGTATTAATAATCTGCATTATTTTCTTTCATATTTTGTGTCTGAACTATATATTTAATATTGTTATCTATCATTTCTGTGACTACTCACTTATTAGACTAGTGTATTTAATTTAAAAAAATAGCATTAAAGTCAGTTTGTTGCTGTACTGGGCACATCAAGGGTCTTCTGGGAACAGGTGTTTCACAGTCTATCTTGATCGGCACAAAGAAGTAGTAGTTCTTTCTTTGCAGACAATTCTCAGTGGTGTTGGCTCAGACACTGAAGATTCTAAATACATAGCCCAAAACTCCTACACATTAAAGAGTATCAAGTAGTTTCAGATAAATGGTGCATGTATATCAAATTTTATCCTGCCATGTCACCATGAACTAAATCAAAGGCTCGAGTCTAGTGTGTGAGACTAAATGTAACATAATCTTTACCTCCTTGCATCAATTCGGAAATTTGACTGCATCTATTTTTGACCATCTGTCAGTCCATTCCAGTTTTAGCCATTTATCATATTTAACACAGCCTCTTCAATAATTTGTGATTGGAAGCAGGGAAGACAGACAGACAGATGACTAAGGAGAGAGAAAGACAGGAGAGAGAAAGCACAGAAGCTGAGTGTTGTGCCATTTCATGCCTGCATTCCTGTCTACAGAACCTCTGTAAAGCAAAGCAGCCCTAAGATAAACTATACGCTTGAAGTGAGGAAAGGGAAAAATGCAAAGAAAACATAATTCAATATCCCCCAAGAATAACCCTCACTCGTAGAAAACAAAAGGTGCTTTTTATTGCACCGATTTGTTTCACCAGATTCGAGGGGCCATCTTATAAAGAAACATATTTCTTTAGAAACAATAAAAATAGCAATATTTGTGTCGCTCTAAATAATTTTTTCAGAGACATAAATAAAATGTGCCCTTGAATCTGTAATGAGCAAATAGTGAAACTGACAAAGGCCAGAGCATAAAAACAGGTGTCTCTGCTTCTCATTCTTCGTTCTCAAAGAACAGCACAGCAGTTGGAGTTTAACATGGTTCGCAGACTATATATATAATTCCTTCATATTCTAAGGGAAAAAAGATCAGTCAAGGAAATAATTTTGCAAGTTGTACAGTAGCAAAAAAAAAGTCATATTAAAGGCAGTTGCGATTACTGTCTAATTCTGCAGCTCCTGGCAAATATGTTATCTCTTTTTTAGCAAAACAGAATCAACCTTTCAATAAAATCAGATGATTTGATGGTGGAAATGTTCTAATTTACATATTAAGAAGATAAAAGTTGACACTGGAGAAATAGTTAGTAGTTTAGGGCATATTTTGCTCTGGCAGAGGACCCACTGTTCAGTTCCTAACACTTACATCATTCAGCTCACAACCACTAGGTCTAGAAGACCTGATACCTGTTCCTGGCCTCTAAGGGTTCTCTGTGTGTGCTGGCCATGGAAACGCGAGCCTTTAATCGCAGCCCTTAGGTGACAGAGACAGGAGGATCTCTGTGAGTTCAATGTCTGGTCTACAAAGGAAGTTTCAGGACAGACAGGACTGTTTCAGAGAGAAACTCTGTCTCAAAAAAAAAAATAAAAAAATCTTAGTAACATTCTGTAATTAAGCATCTGATTTGCTTTTTTTGTGCATATGTATGTTTAAATATGTACACATTCCAGCATACCTTACATAAGCAAGTTTGATCATCCAAATAACTATAGTGAGGGTTCTTGGCACCACTCAGGGCTTAATAACACAGACATCCAGTAGAATATTTTCACCAAAGAAAAAAACGACTGTTGGAACTAACAAGTTCCATTTGGGAAGGAAGACAGGTTTGAGAAATCAGGCAAATGATTTTTTATAGAAGTCTCTATTTTTATCTCTATGAAGAGGACTCACAAGGCACTCTCAGAATATCCGTTATTACTTGGTATGGTTTTCGGGGTATTTGGAAAATGCCTTCAGATAAGGAGTCTTCACAAGGTGTGCATTCTGGTATGGTACCCAGACAAAATGTGCTTGAAATACACAAGGGATCAAATGTTTTCACTTTACTAAACATTATGAACAAGGCATACATAGAAAGAGACTGAGGAAGCGTGAGTGTACTTGAAGTCTATTTTAAGTGTTAGAAGTTAGAAATATCAAGAAAAAAATGACTAAACACAGAATAATAGAACATCAGATACAGCTGCCAAGCATGGGGAACAAGGGTGATTTTAGGGATCCACAGACTCAGATACAACCGTATACATAGTTCTGATTTTGCCAAAGTGTTTGTTTTGCTTTACTTCTTTTTTGGGAAACACTTATTTTAAAATGATAATTTCCTTTCTGGGGAAATCTTCTTCTACGCTAGCAATACAAGCAACAACAATTTATTAAATGGATACATTTAATGACACATCTCTCTATTTTACTACGAGCAATTCCCAGAACTTCTGTTTTCTGTTATATCCAACCATACATCACTTTTGAAATTTGTGGAAGAAATCATGTTTTCACTGATTCCACAGTAGCAATGATTCTCCAATGTGTTACATGTGTAAAATTCATTAGCGTGACAAACATAAGTAAATAATAAGTATTTCGACTTGAGAAGGTTTAGTCTAGGCAATACACTGATGTTCTCTTATACTGTTCTCGGTAGTCCATATAACACTGTCCTTGCTTTCATGTCTCTGTGGTCAGCTGTAGATCATTGTGTTTGATGAGGCCAGCCTAAGACTTGTCTTGATATTATATATGTCATATATGTGTGTGTGCAAATGCATATATAATACATATATGCATGTATATACATGTATATTACTTTACATGGGTGACATTAAGTGAATAAATCAGTCCTTGGATATTTGTGTCTTATAATGTGACTAAGAGTACATGACATTAAACGAACAGATTAGTCGACGCAGATTTCAGTTTCTACAACTATTAAATTAAAATATAAAGACAGAAGGAAAGTGGTATGAGAAGTAAATGACAGGAAGTATAAATTTTTAAATGATCAAAAATGGAAGAAAATTTAGTATCCTTTTATAATCTTTCTGAGAACAGAGATATTATTGAATATCTTCTATAGAGAGCACATGGAGTAGTGAACTAATAAATAAAATACTAAAAATTCGTAAATAAAATTTAATAAGCATATTGAGAGGCATAATATACTAAAATCTTTTTCTTCAAATTTCAAAAGCAGATTTTTAATTCTTCCTATTTTATTTACCATGGAAGCAATATGCTAACAAATACTTAAAGTTCAGAAACTAAAAATGCTAATTTCCATATGTAAATAATGATAGAAAACATGTATTAAAAGTACTTGAAAATTATTTTAAGTTAAAATAATAATACATTAATATATATAAAAAGAGTATATTGCCACAATAATATATGTATTAATAAATTTAGTTAGAATTCATTTCACTGCATTAACTAATTAAAGGACGAAACTGTGGCTTCTGTGGTACATAGAGATTACCCAGTTATATGGACTGGAGAAATGGCTCAGCAGTCAAGAGCCCTGGCTCCTGTTTCAGAGAACCTGAGTTTGGTTCCCGGTATCCATGTCAGACAGTTCTCTAGTGCTTATCTGTCTAACTTTAGGCAAGCCTAGACCTTGTTCTGGCATTCAAGAGCATCCAAACTCATGTGCACATACTCACAAACATATATACCACCACGCATAATTAAAAATGAGATAAATATTTAAATTAGGAAAAAACTAAGTTAATAAAGTGTACTGCAGTTTTTAGGATTATAGTACAATAATGAAATAAGAAGGAAAATGGATCAGGAAGGATTAAATGGGATTAAAAAAACGAGCATTTCTGCATATTTATCATAATATTATTCTTGGGAATTCATAACTCTTACGGCAATGTAAACAATTTGCAGGGATATTTAAGTTTTATTATTTAATTAACAGAATTGTCTCCATTGTAATTTTACATATAACAATAGAAAATGCTTCAAGCTGTAAATAGCAGTTTATAGGCCCATTTATATAGATTGATTTGACTTTTCCAACAGTCTATTTCATAAATAGAAGTGACTCTACACATACATGCATCTAGAATTTGTTATTTGGAAGCATGCCCAGCGTCATTATTTGTAGAGTTTGACCCAGACCACTGAATTTTAAACGATTGTGCAAATGCTTTTATTTTACTTTAGTGCATGTTCCCTGAAAATTCTTTCATGTATAAATGAGTCGCATTAGATTGCGCTGGGAAATCCCAAGCTGCACAAGTATAAATTTAAAAATCACATCGACACATCTTAGACCACGGCGTGTCTGCACGGTTTCAAAAGTATTTGCTAATTGGCTTCATCCTCTTCCCTATTAAAATACAGATGTGAAACACTGCTCACAGATGAAAACAGAGTCCGTCTGTTAAAGTTTATGATTACGTTATCACTAGACCATTTTTTAAATGAAGAAAACCCTTGTCTACCTTAGTGAAATTGTGAGCGTGGATATTGCTTTTCCTGTCCACCTGTCTCCTTTTCCCATCTTTATAAATTCCAAGCAAGGTAGATTGTTCGCGGATAAAACTTTAAGACTGTCTTTATTTTCGGACTTGAGAATCAGCTATCAGAGTTGGCATTTCACGGGCTCCTTTACCCCCTCCCGGGCTCCAGTTCCCCCAGGCATGTGGTTCAAGCTAAAGGGCCCTTTCTATTTCTGATAATATCAAAATGCAGAATGCCCACATACTTTAAAGCAAGAGGATCTTTCTGAAGTTTCACCTTGACAGCCCACTTCATGTATTTCTCCCCTTACCAGTGGTTAAAATTCAGACTGTCAGAGTAATCCCTCATTGTATTCTGACACACAACATGTTGATTTTTCTGCTTCACTAGCAAATGAAAATGAAATTACCCACTGGGTTTCCCAGTCGGAATAGCATTCTGTCATTCCTGACACCCTGAATTCTGTCTTCCTGGTGCAAAGAACTGTAGGGCTCTTCCGTCTTAGCTTCCACCCCGCATACAAAGTAGTTTGAAATGAAAACCAAAATTCTTCACTTTATTTTAGTTGACTGCTTGACTTAGGTTCGCATTTCAGATAAGTCGGCAAGGAAATACAGTGGCATCAGGGTTATTCAGTTATTCACCATTTAAAGGAGAAGCAAAGTTAAGGCAAGAAAGGTAGCAGGTACCAATTTACCATCTCCTGCAAGTAGGAGATGCTTAGATTATTGCCAGAGCATCACCACAAGCAATACTTTCCTATTCATGCCTTAACTCTGTGCTTGGAAACCATATATTTATACTTGAGAAATATATGACTACATTTCACAGTACCAAAATAAGACAATGGAAAAAATTTATAGTCTTTTATGCGTGGAATTATTATAACACAACCATTTGGAAAGTGCACCTTGGCTTATTTACCTAACTGGCAAATTACACACACACACACACACACACACACACACACACACACACACACACACAAAGGAACTTTATGAAAACTAGCAAACTGTATCTGCAAGTTGTGTCGTTTTCTTGCATGAAATACTTGGGAAATTCCCACTATCTGAAGTGCAGAAATGTAGAATCATCTCTAAGTCTTTTTTTTTAAAAGTGTAGAAGTGTAGAATTATCTCTCAGACTTTTTTTTTTTAAACGGCTTTAAAAGTATTTGTCTTCAATAAGCAGTTGGCTCCTCTTGTCCCTGGCAGTTTCCGTGAAAACTCATGTCAACAGCCAGCTTACACCTTGTGAGGAGGGCTTTTGCTTTTACATCCAACTTTACTGCAGGAGAAAAAGCATTTTAGGAGCTGCTAGGAGAAGAAAGAGGGGAGCCATGTTTTGTAACTCTGCTGGCAGATTCCTGCTCAGCCACGCTCTCCCCTCCTTTCTCTGTTGCTCTCAAGCATGCTTTTCTTTAAGAACGATTTCATAGCTTCTGTTTTGTGACTTTCCAGCTGCATCCTGTCACCCTGCTTTCGGTTTCCACATCTAAGGGCCATTCTAGAATTCTTAGGGGTGTACTTTAGACAACGCTTTTCTCTTTCTATTTAACTGTCCCCCTGTAACTGAACCGAAACACTACTTTCCTAAAACTTAATACATGGTACTACTACCGAAAACAGAATGCTTACACATTATGAATTATTACTGTTTAAAATGTCTTCCCTCCCCATTGACAACACTACGTCTAATGTCTAGACTGATTCGCCTATATTTACCTAATCTGGCTCTTGACTCATTTCCAGGTCTATCTACTGGAATTCTCTCCCACATACATTAAATCAAACGATTTATATTGAGCTAGTTATAGATTCACATGGAAATATAAGAAGTGATATATAAAGAAAGCTATGCATGACGGCACACACCTCCAATCCCAACACTAGGAACACTAAAGCAGACAGATGTTGCAAGCCTAAGGTAAATAGTGAATTCCAGGTAGTCTGAGCTCTATCCCTCTACCCTATCTCAACTCAAGCTATTAACCTCTTCTACAGAAAAAGAAAAGGAAAGGAAGGCCCTATGGCCTTCATCTAATTTCTGCAACAGTAACTTTTTGCTTCTTGATTCAGTATGGCAAGCTAAATATTAATATTAATACTTTTGAGAGAAGATTAACTGTACACAGAGATCCAACATGAATATATGTGGCTCTGTCTCATTGATTAGAAGCTCAGGCTGTTTAAAAGGCAAAATATGGGCTGGGGAGGAGGGTCACCCGATGTTAAAACATGAAGACCTGGATTGAGACCTAGGTTTGGATCCTAGGACAATTGTGAAGAAAGCAACCTGATTCTGAACCCTATGGCTAGGGATAGCATGCTGACAAGCCGCTCCCTGAACTCAGAGAGCTAAGTGGATTTTGGGGGGTAAGGATGTCGGGAGGGTCTGAGAGGAGTTAGCAAAACAATAACCATAATCAAAATATATTGCATGAAAAAAATTATTTACAATGAAAAAGAAACAAATTGCTACCAATGCTCACAACCTTCATACAACTCATATACATCAAACTCCAGACAAAAACTAAACATCTAAGTATTTTAATTCCATGAATAAGTCACAATCAACAGCTTTCAGGCTCCAGAAAACACACTGGTGAAGATAAGATCAGCTTCCAAAAGATAAGGACAAAAATCTCTACTTCGGGGGCTGGAGAGATGGCTCAGAGGTTAAGAGCATTGCCTGCTCTTCCAAAGGTCCTGAGTTCAATTCCCAGCAACCACATGGTGGCTCACAACCATCTGTAATGGGATCTGGTGCCCTCTTCTGCCTGCAGGCATACACACAGATAGAATATTGTGTACATAATAAATAAATAAATATTTTTTAAAAAATCTCTACTTCGTGGTCTTGCAAATGGAACTGTTGATCTTGACTTATGACTCCCATGTCTGTACCCTCTGCTCTTTCTTCCAGCTCGATACAGGTGGTTTCCTCTGAACCAGGGTCATCCTCTGTCTAAACAAGAGTTATCTGTGACTCCATGGCTCCTCTGAACCAGTGACATCTGTGATTGTGTGGTTCCTCTGAACCAGGGTCGTCTGAGGTTCCGTGGTTGCCCTGAACCAGGGTCACTTGTGCTTTAGCAATTTTTGTTTATAATACTGACAAATACACTAAGAATGAAACTAGGCAAACAATTCCATTTTATTTGTCTCAATAAACACAATACCCTGGGGAAAAAAAACTCGCTGAATATTTGAAGGACCGCTACAATAAAAATTGAAGAAAACTGTGAATAAAAATTTCAGAATATATTGGAGAGTGGAAAGACCTCCTATTCTCATATCTCGGTAAAATTCTGAAAATGATCATCCAGCCTAAAGCTATTTTCAGATTTAATTCAATTCCAATCAATATACTCGTGTATGAATACTCATATTCATGGCAACACAATTTAAATATTTGTATGGAAACACAAAAGACTCCCAGATTGCCAGTGCAATTCTAAGCAAAACTAATAATGCTAGACTCTACCAACTCTCAAATCACAGTCACAGAACCATATAAATTAAAAGGTCACTGTTTTGGCATAATAAATAGACATGCAGATTAGAGGAACGGAACAGAAGAGCACACACTAGCAGCAACCTGATTAGTTTTTATAAATATTCCAAAATATACACTGGCAGGGAAAAAAAAAACATCTTCAACAATTGGTATGAGGAAAATCTGGGTATTTTCATATAAAAAATGAAACATGACCCTATCTCTCACCCTACACAAAAAGCAACTTCAAATGGATCAAAGACATCAATGCAAAACCTGAAACTAGGAGAGTAATAGAAAACACACTAGGGAATAAGTTACCGTGTGTTATAAGCATAAGTAAGGACTTTCCCAATAGAACTCTGGTGGACCAGGACAAAAACAACTGACCAATGAGAATCTCGTGGGCATAAATATTTCTATACAACAAAAGAAGCACTGAACCAAGTGAAGAAGCATCCTGAAGGAGGGGAGAATATCTTTCCCACCTGTGTATCCAACAAGGGACTAAGATCTAACTAGAATTCATAAAGAACTTAAACACAACATCAAGATTACCAACAAATCAAGCAAACCGATTTGAAAATAAGCCATTTGAGCTGGTTTCACTTCTGTCTCATGCCAGTCAGACTGTCATCAGTGAAAAATCAAAAAATGAAAAAAGTCTCCTTAGGATGTAGAGAAAGATAAATATTTATTCAGTGTTAGGCACCTAGAATTACCCTTAGGCAGGAACTGTCTTGAGGGAGGGTGAATGTATATCATAAATAAAATGGAAGTAGAGATAAGAAATATTGGGAGTCAAACAGTTTAATAATTGTATGGAAAAAAGGAAAATGAGGGGATGAAGGCAGTATCAAGCAAATGAAGGACATATGAATAAGACATATGGAAGTCGACAAACTCGTAACAATGATTATAAAAACACAACTACGATCTTCATTGCTGTCTTTTTCTCACTTGAGGGAAATGTCAAAAGGTGGTAGATATTAATATCAGCACTCACTACAGTCAGTAACCAGCTATATATAATACAAAGCCTTAGAGATGTTAGTAAATTATGGAAGTGATCTGCCAGAAACTCAAAGTTGACTGCAGGAGACAGGCAGATCAGCCTTCAGCTGCCTAAGACTGGTGATACGCTAAACTGAATGGATGGTCGAAGGTGAACAGGATCTACTGAGGATAACTTCAAAGAGGTAGAGAAGAGAATGGGTTTGAGAGAGGAAAAGTGAAGTTCTAGTTATCCACAACCAACTGTCATAGTAGATGATTTATCCTTTACTCTGATACGTGGCCCCAAAAGATTAAACTTAGGCACAATTATCTTATTCAAACTTTAACCAGGTTGCCATAAAAACATATGTGAGTCACATACGTTCCGCACAATGGGTCAAATTAGATGTTTAAAACCACTATGTTCATTATGTCAGAAATAAGCGACTTAGGTAATTTTGAATATGTATGCCTCAAATGTCATATAAAGGAAGGAGGAGAGCCAAATGCTTATTTCTTTCAAATGGTAGAAGTGTCCAGGAGTAGGAAAATATCTGAAAGAGATTTTGTAAAAGTAGATAGTAGCCTAAAGAAACCCACTAGAGCAGCACGCAATAATACAGAGTTCTCCTTTATCCTCACGTCATCTAGTCCTGCAAGAACAATCAGCACATATATGTGCAACTAGCCGATATACCTATTTTCAGCTGAACTTTACACAGTTAAAAATCAAATTTTCCACTCTAGCAGCACAAATGGTGGGGCTTTTATCACTGCTAGGCAACGAACTTGATTATATGCAAGGAGCATACAAATCAAATAGTGTTCGTATTTGCCTCAATTTGTCTTTTTATTAGTAGCCTCGATTTAGTGATGAAGATTATCAGTGACTGGCTCAGCATCCTTTAATCAGCATCTGAGGAAAATAAGTGTTTTATGTGCTAATTTTCCTGTCATTACCTAGGAATCTTTCTCAGCTCTAAGCTCCTTCTTGCTACGGTTTGAATCAATGTTATTGCTAAGTAACAAAGTCTCCTTCAGTCTATAAAGAGTTCTTTGGAAAATAAGAACACAGAAACCACAAAAAATAGTTTGAACATTTAAATCTCCTTCAGCCTAAAAGTCTGGTTTTTCTGATGCATGGGGAGAGAGAAGAAAATAATCATAACTTAAAGAGAAACTTGCCTTGTTTCTTGAATGCTGGAAGTTATGCAGTTGAAGAGAAACTAAATACGGCGTGATGAATTCACTCGAGTGGGCAAAGAGTTTAAATAAAAATTGAGAGTGGCTTCCACAATATCTCCTCACTACATATCATGCAGTAGAAGGGTGTTTGACTTAATTATATCCCCAGAAAACACGGTTTCAGCATTCTTGCAGAATAACATAAAACTCCGTGACTTCTAGGGCTACAGAACATCTATGCTATTTACTCTTCTTACTCGGCCAGTCTGATTTTCTGTATCGGTCTGTAATTTCATTAAAACCTAACAGAAATGGTAATGAGTCCTATTATCTGTACCTCCTCCTCCCCCAGTGTCAAGGAAAGGCTTACATGGAAAGTAAACATTTAGTGTTTTTTTTCTTTCTCCAAGAAAAGTAAACACTAGATCAGAAACCAACACATAAAGTGTTATGCACATGAGTTTGTCATGAGGGAACATGTCTTTCCCTCTAGACTGAGATAGGGTTCATTTGGTGTGGAGTTTGTTGCTTTAGAAGAAAGAAAGAAAGAGAGAGAGAGAGAGAGAGAGAGAGAGAGAGAGAGAGAGAGAGAGAGAGAGAAAGAAAGAAATTTCTCAAGGAAAAGGACATTGAGGAAGAGTCCTGAATAATTAATAAACCTACATACTTTCAAAGCGGGGTGAATACACATACAGAGAGCAGAGAGTGAAGAATCAAGTTGTCTAAGAAAATAACCTACTAAGTGCCAGGCAGGCAAACAAGTTGGAGTTGAGAGAAATTTCTAACCTTGAACAGGAAGGTAGTTTGTGCAAGTGCTGGGGTCAAAATAGATATTCAGACACCTATTTTGGTGGTATACAAAATGGTATTTGGTTTTTGCTGGGATACCCTCAACAAATGTGTGTTGAATATCATGGGACGTTCATGGTCGTTGTAATAATTAATCCGCAAATCATCTGGCTGTTCTTCAGTTACCTCAGAACCACAACAGGGGGAGAGCAGACCTGATTTCTAGAGATGGTCTGGAAGACACCGGCCCTGAGCAGTATGAAGAAGAGGATTAAGTATCTCTTACATTGAAAGAGGCGTTCTGTGGGTAAAAATGTCAAGATAAGACTCATGTATGGAAGATATTAAAACTGTTCACTTGTACAGAATTTAACTGGGCAGACTGACAGTTTCTGTTGCAGTAACTGTGTTCTAGCATCACTGTGAACACACCACTGTTATGGAGCTGCTGGAAGAATTACATAGTTAGATCCCTAGGAGAGTCTCAGACAAGCCTTTCAAGTGCTTTAACCTGAGTGTAAAAGAGTGGAAGCCTCCTTTCTCAGAGTATCAAATCCCCCTCCTTGTTAGCCACAGCACTTATTTTCCAAGAAGACTGTATTTGTCTAACAACCCTCAAACACTCTCCGAGGAAAGAGCTCATTTTAAGTTCATCACTTCATTCTTTTACTCTGTGAATTATTGCTAAGTGACATTTTCGCTAATATTTAATTTTCAAATATTACTTAATAGCAATTTTATGCCAGGCAATGAATTAGGTCCATAAATACAAAAATAAAACCCCATGAAAATATACTTTTCATGAGCTTATGTAATGGATCTATTGAGATGTCGTGATATATACCTGCACTGTAAAATGAGTCAATCAAGTGATTTATCCAGCATCATCCCTACTTGTTACATAGATTGGTTTTGTTAAGAGTATTTTTTCATAGTGAGAATACTAAGTATACTCTTCTAGCAATTTTGAAACTTTCATCATCATTAACTATAACCCCCATGTTGTACAACAGATAGCTAATATATACTTTCCTTGACATGCTATATCCATTTTGATTAGCATGTTTCCTTTATGTCTCCCTGACACCAAAGAGTGAGGTGGGGTGGCCCGAGAAAGAGGGAGGACGGACTTGTGGATTATATTAAGGCTGTCTAGTAACAACAGAGAATCTGAGATATTTCATTCTCTACATCTTGATAATGTGATCACAGTTCTTAGATGCATAATTTTGAAAGCACAAGGCCGCAGTGACTCCTTTCCAAAGTTGTGGCCATATCAGAAAGCCTGATTCTGCTTCTTGCATCACAGAATCCAGATTTTAATAGCATGAATCGCTTTTATAATATGAAACTTAGTTGAATTTGTGATAGGCTTTTGTTTATTCATGGACCTGGTAGAATGATGCCCTGCAATGACTTACTTTAGGAGTGGCAGCAGCACCTCAAGCCACCAGACCGCATCAACGGAAAGGCAGTTTCACTGAATCATCGTGGAGTTTTCTCTTATTCTTTTTTTTCTTTCTTTTTGCTATCCATATTGTTTCAGCATATGAATGTAAATACATCGTTGGCAGTTTTCCATCCCCGAGTGGTCTTTAGTGGTTCTAAAATTTAATTCAATTTAGAATGTAAATCCTTCATTGGGGAGTTCAGAAACTTCTTAGGCTTAAAAGCACATGTGATCAGGAAGCAGAAAAGACAAACCATTTATTTAATAACCTTACTTTAGATTGCTCTCTAAATGTAACAAGAATGGCATTGCCAGGAAGCTTAGACAACTGCATCCTTATTATGGAACCACATATTCTGTACCAAGAAAAGCCTACAGGAAAAAGGAGTAGGGGCGAATAATCTGATGTCTTGTTAAGAAACAGCTTTAGGTCTTCAGTAAATGTTGACTCAGGGTCAACAGAGCTTCTGTCATCACAGGTCAAGAGTGATTAAATCTGATAGAACGAAGGTTAGCCTTATGCAAACGCGGATGGCATCAGACACCAAGTGAGCACATCTATTAGGGCTGAAGTTAGAGAGCCAGCTGAAGAAGCTCAAGCCTTGAACTCCCTCCTTCATGCTCATTCTGGGTTCCAGCCTTTGTTAGCCTGATTGCAAGATGCAGTCTTACCTAGTAGCCAAACGGTGTCTTGTCATCTTGCCCTATGAAAACAGAAAGAGCATGCATGCTGAGAGGCAGAAGTATGCTAGCTGAGAGGAACTTTTATTAGGAATGTATAATGGTTCATTAAATAAATTACGAAAAACTGTTACCTTCCTACTGAAGAATTTTCTTAGCATCTATTCATCTAGGCAAATATATGGGCATAAGAAGTGTCGTTTGAGGTGTGCCTCTAGAGTATTTATGCAATAAGCAGTGTACTGTCTGCTGAAATGACTCAGTGGGCAAGCACAAGGGTCATACAAACCTCCTGATCTAGATTTTGTCCCTAGATTTCACAACTGGAGAGAACCAACCCCCAGATTTTGCTCTCTAACTTCCATACTCATGGCACATCCATGCCCATGCTTGCACACATACATCTTGCACACACATGGAGTCCCGTAACATTTAAAAAGGCATTGCACGTTGTACTCTTTCTGCACGTGATCTTTTATCGAGCTGAAATTGCATATGGTGGATCAACGCGGAAGGACAGATTCTGTCTGCGGGCTAGAAGTTGAGCCATCTCTCTGTTCTCAAAACAGACGTGGGAAAAATTCATTTCTAGGCTTCAAGTAGCATTAATTTAATAAAAAAAATAGTAAATTGCCAAAGCTGTACATAAATTATATATCTGTGATACGCAGGCATTCTTGTGTTCTGTAACACTTGGGAAATTCTGCAGAGAAGTGAGATTTTTATGAAGAAGTGTGTCATTTTCTCTCATGAAAATGAAGTTTCTACAAAAAATAAATAAATGAACAAAGTCTCTGTTCAGTTTCTGTGCTTTAATAATCATGATAAACAATGGGCAGGAAAATTATTTTGAAAAAATTGATTTTCTGAGATTATGAAATATTTTAAAACTTAAGTATTGATAATGTATACATTGACTGAAGCAGTTCTTTAGAGACAATATTTATCCTGAACCAAGAAAACACCAAATGGCTATAAAATACAAAATAAAGCACATAATTATAAATATTTTCAGTGATCTGTGCCAATAAATTTTTATTTTATTTTGGTTTTTCAAGACAGGGTTTCTCTGTAGCTTTGGAACCTGTCCTAGAACTAGCTCTTATAGAGCAAGCTGGGCTCAAACTCAGAGAGATCTGCCTGCCTCTGCCCTGTGAGTGCTGGAATTAAAGTTGTATACCACCACCACCCGGCTGAGAATTAATGTTTTATCAGAGAATCTGTATTTAAAAGGATCTATCATTGGTCATTAACGAAGTAAGTGAAACATTACACACTTATTATGGACTGAAAATAGTCCAAACATTTTATAATTAACCATTCAAGAATCAAACAAAGCTCAATGTTCACAGCATTGAAAGGGTGCTTTAAAAATGTACAGATAATAAGTCAGTAAAACTAAAATGATTGCTACAGATAAAGTCATGGGAATAGAGTAGAGGAGCTTAAAAGGAAAAAGGCTTCCCAGTAGTTAATATACCTAAGACATTGTTTGCACATTTTAATTCTGTTAAAAAATGCACTCATAGACTACAAACATAGAACACCCATTGTAAATACTCTTAGTAATTGTGAACAGAAAAAAAAATACATTTTACTTCAGCATCCTTGAAACATAAGCAACATGGTGATAATTGGGACGCGGTACGGAAAGATGAACATGTGAAGCAGGTAAGGATGAAAGAGCATCATCAAAGCACAATAAATAACACATGGAAAGTGGTCGGCAGAGCAGCTGATCTCCCAAGCTCCTGGACCATTGTGTCCCAGGCTCTTAACATCTTGGGACACTTGGGGAGCACATTCACACTCCCCAACGTTGTCAGTGGATGCTTCTCTACCACGTTTTGATGTATGTCAGGATGTTCACCTGCCTCTCATAATCAGCCAACTTCAAGGAGCTGCCTGTGTTTCATTTGGCTCATGCTCTGACAAATTACAGGCAAATGTGTTCCAAGATTCTGAAAGGTTTTCCTAGAACTTCTTGAAACTAACCCACTATGGTCTAATTGGTTTAAGCTTTCTTTTTTAATTGAACAACAACCATAACAACAGATGAAAATCTAATGAGGCACAGCTTGGAGGTATTGAATTAACAAGGGAGGAAAGTGCCTCAATTTTTTTTCCTAAAAGAAACTTTAGGAATTTTATAATCCTAAATTGATCAACAGAGTCCTTTTATCTGGAAACAAAATTCTCTCAAATTGCAAGGCAGCGGGAGTCTAAGAAAATGTTGTACCTATAAAATTGAGTGGAGCCCAACAGCTTGAAGTTTTACTTAATTTGAAAGTGTTTATAAATTTTCATACTAGAATTCCTTTATTAGCCTTTAATTTTCAGTTTTCTACTTCCTGTCGATATTTTATTACCAGAGATCCCAGCCTAGATGACAGGAAAATCTAATTAGAATGTACCACATTTATTAGCAACGTTTACCGGCTGAAGCTGATCATGCTTCCATGAACAGACATGGGCTTAACTCTGAGACAATTTGAAAATTCCTCCCAGGCAAGTCATAAGGTGTGACCGAGTTTAGGCAGAAAAAAAAAATCGGGTATGGTGCTCTGAAATGTCTTGACTTTAGAGATAATAAAGATTGTTTTGGCTAGCAAGTCTGTGTAATGGGATATTTGTATTAGATAAAACTTTCTGACTAAATCAAGAAAAACTCATGAGTGTGATTTTCATATATTAGTTTTTAAAGATAAAGTGAATCAAGTTGGTAATAGAGCCATGTCTGAGATTTAAAAGCATGTAGTTTTGAGTAGCCTTCTAAGTCTATCTGCTGCCTCCACACAGATTTTGCCACAGAGACAGAGAAGGTACAGAATAGCATTTTCTGCACAATTAGAACTAAGCAACTTGCTTTATGTTTTTACTGATATTTATTGAGCTCCACTTTTTTTCTCTGCTCCCCTCCCTGCCTCTCTCCTCCTCCCCTTCAATCCTCTCCCAAGGTCCACATGCTCCCAATTTACTCAGGAGATCGTGCCTTTTTCTACATTCTACTTCCCATGTAGATTATATCTATGTAAGTTTCTCTTAGTGTCTGCATTGTTGTCTAAGTTCTCTGGGCTTGTGTTTTGTAGGCTGGCTTTCTTTATTTTATGTTTAAAAACCACCTATGAGTGAGTACATGTGTTAATTGTCTTTCTGTGTCTGGGTTACGTCTCACATCTTGATTTAACCCATTTCTATTAATCTGTGTATCACCACAAGGTCGTGGCCTACCAGCAAAGGACCAGTATGTCTATCTCTGGCAGCAGATCCATGGCATCTCCCTGATTCTGCTTTCTTCCTCCCAGAATTCAGTTCTGTCTTTTCTGCCTACCTAAGTTCTGTCCAATCAAAGGCCCAAAGCAGCTTCTTTATTAACCAATACAAGTAACACATAGAATGAAGGCCCTCTTACACTAAAGGTTTGTCAATTTTGTTGATTTTCTCAAAGAACCAACTCTTTGTCTCATTGATTTTTTTTAAGTTTTCTTTGTTTCTATTTTGTTGATTTCAGCTTTTAATTTGATTATTTTCTGCCATCTAGTTCTCTTGGATGAGTTTGCTTCTTTTTTTTCTAAAGTTTCAAATGTTCTGTTAATTTGCTAGTGTGGGATTTTTCCAGCTTTTTTATGTAGTCATTTAGTGCTATGAACTTTCCCCTTAACACTGCTTTTAATGTATCCCATGATATAATATTAACTCAAAAAGATCAGTATCCCTTCTTTACCCAGATGATAAATGGTGATAAATAAGCTAAGAAAGAAATCAGAGAAACATCACCTTTCACAATAGCCAAAAACAGCATAAAATATCTCAGAGTAACTCTAACCAAACAAGTGGAAGACTTGTATGACAAGAACTTTAAATCTTTGAAGAAAGAAATTGAAGAAGACACCAGAAAGTGGAAAGATCTCCCATGCTCTTGGCTAGGTAGAATTAACATACTAATTCTTACCAAAAACAATCTTACCAAATGACAATCTTACCAAAAACAATCTACAGATTCAGTGCAATGCCCATCAAAATCCCAGCAAAGTTTTTGGCAAATCTCGAAAGAAAGGTATTCAACTTCATACTGAAAAGCAAAAGACATAGGATAGCCAAAACATTCCTCTGCAATAAAAGAACTTCTGGAGGCATCACAATCCCCGATTTCAAACTCTACTGCAGAGCTACAGTACTGAAAACAGCCTGGTATTGACATAAAAACAGACATGGGGACCATTGGAACCGAATTGAAGACCTGGATATTAATCCACACACCATCGAACACCTGATTTTTGACAAGCAAAAAATATCAAATGAAAAAGAGAAAGCATATTTAACAAATGGTGCTGGCATAACTGGACATCAACATGTAGAAGAATGAAAATAGATCCATATCAATCACCATGCACAAAACCAAGTCCATATGGATCAAAGACCTCAACATAAAGCCAGCCACTCTGAACCTCATAGAAGAGAAAGTGGGAAGTACACTTTGAATGCATTGACACAGGAGACCACTTTTTAAATATAACCCCAGTAGCACAGACACTGAGAGAAACAATTAATAAATGGGACCTCCTGGAACTGTAAAGCTTCTATAAAACAAATGACATGGTCAACAAGACAAAAATGGCAGCCTACAGAAAAAAAAAGGGGGTTGGGGGATTGTGATATTTTGTCTGCACTCTAACAAATAAAGCTTGTCTGAAAATCAGACTGCAAGTTAGCCACTAGTTATCCATAGAGGTCTGGAGGTTTGTACAGACAGAGTGGAAGTGATATGGCTGGGAGGGGAGAGGAATATAAGGTGGGAAGAGACAGGAGCTCAGCCAATTTTTAGATGAGGAATTAGGAATCTAAGAATTGGCTCTGGTTTAATCCTTTGTCTCTCTGATCTTCCAGTGTTTACTCTGATGTCTGGGTCTGGGTTTTTATTTTCAAAACAAATTAGAACTTGTGCAACAAAGAAAGAAACTCATTCAACAACCAGGATAAGTAAAGTTAATTTATATTTGAAAAAAAATCATTCTTTGGATAAAAGGATTGTTATATGAATGAACCAAATGTCTTAGGTTTGCCAGTATTGTGGATGGGCTCAGATTTAATTCTGTGTAATGAATAAAAAAATTACTCAAAAATCTTTCTCCGAATGCACTGGATAATATATAAGAGCTGCAAGTAACCAACCTTCCTAAACTCATGAATCAATAATTCAATGTGGAAGAAAAACTGGAGAGGGCAGGCAGTTGCCCACATTCAAAAAAGACATTGATGGTTTTACTGAGTAAAAATGTATGAAGAACTCCTATTCATTTTCGTCACATAATTTTGAAGAATAAGAAAACATACTGAAGGAGTAAAATTTTTACTTCAATAATTTTCATGCAACCTTATTGGCTTCTATATGGGTAACTAGCCAGGTGAATCTGCTTAAAATAGTAGACCATGGAAAGCTTTTATGAGCAGCTACCTTTTGAACAGCCAGGTATTGGGGTAGCAATCTAGACTTAGCATTAAATAAAAGTTTAATCCTTTTGATAGAAAATTATTCTAGCAGGGCGGTGGTCGTGCACGCCTTTAATCCCAGCACTTGGGAGGCAGAGGCAGGCGGATCTATGTGAGTTCGAGACCAGCCTGGTCTACAAGAACTAGTTCCAGGACAGGCTCCAAAACCACAGAGAAACCCTGTCTCGAAAAACCAAAAAGAAAAAGAAAAGAAAATTATTCTAAATAAAATATGAATTGTAAAAATAAATACAAAAATATCATTTTATTTTCTAGATACTGTTTGCATCAAAATGCAGTAATTTATTTATTATTTAGAAATACTAACTTCTTGATGTAGCATGCTTTGTGTTTGTGGATGCATGCATGTGGCTGTGTGATGGAGTTGTGTGTAAAAAGGAGAAACAGAGAGAGAGAGAGAGAGAGAGAGAGAGAGAGAGAGAGAGAGAGAGAGAGAGAATTTATCTATGCACATGCAAAGTCTTCCAATTAATCAAGATTATGAAAGGCGTATGCATATAGTGGAGTCTCTTGAGGAGTTCCCTCGCTGAAGTTCTAATTGAGATTTTTATTTTCCCTGCACTTCTAGCAGCACACTGGAAAGCAAAGATAAAAGAGGATTCTCCAGTAAGTAATTTACTAATTGTGAGGTTGCCAACCAGGGTTTGATTTTTTTTTTAAATCTGTCTTTTGTTCCAGAGCTTTTGATTCATTTATACTCATAAACAAATCCCTATCATTCTTTGTGCATGGATTATTAGGAATGTTTCCCAATAGAATTATGTCAACTTTCTGTAAACAATTAATTAAACATCCTTGTTAATTTTTTTTATCAAGCTTTTACAGGAGGGGAAACTATCTGCCATCTAAACTGAAAGTACTTTTCCGGGCAAATGCCTACTCATTCCTTCATTTGGATGGCTCTTTATCTGGTGGATTAAAAGGGGGATTAAAGTCATTGAAGAAATCACTATGGGCAGAATGTGTTTGCTCTGATAACAGAATTAAGTGTCCTAGGAAAGGAAGGAAGACCCTGTATCTCATTAACAAACCAACTGTGATAAAAGCAAATCAAAGGAAGAAACTTCTAGCCTGAAACGCTGATTCCACCTGCTTCCTGGAATCCCCTTTCGATGAACAACATGATTTACAATGAATGTCGTACCTTCCGTAATCGTTCACAGCTTCCTCACAGCAACCTAGCTTTTAAGAGATCAATGCGAAGCAGTAGGCAACAGGCCAAACGTGCAGAAAGAACATGACAAGCAATGATTCTAAGAAGTTTAAAGTGCATATACCATATAAATTACTGGGCATTATAGGCAATTTTACTGCTCTGCATTTTTGCTTTGTTGGTGTGTTTGGTTGCTTTTAGACTCTGCTTGGGCACATTACCAAGTCAAGTATAAGCAACGTTTCTTCTGTGTCTTTTTTTTTTTAATCCCTTATTGTGTCTGATTTTCCCCACTCTTACTTTGTTACATGGGAATACATATCTTTTGAGACAGAGTCTCTCTGTCTAGGAAATGACTGAGTTTCCTAGAATTCACTACATAGACCAGATTGGTCTCAAAATCACAGAGATGCTCCTGCCTCTGCCTTTGTAATGCATCACCATGCCTGGGGGGTGAGTACATTTTAACACAGGAAATTATTTCTGTTGTTATCATTTTTGCAGATGAAGAAGTGTGAATAAATTTATTTTGTGTGCATGTCTTTAAAATAGAAATGTGATAACAAGCGTAGAGGTAATAGAAGGCATTATAAACAATTTTCTGTACTCTGTTAATTGACATCCCATTAGAGATAAAAGAGAGTCTCCTTTCATACACACTAAATGAAGATTTCTCATTCATTCTTTATTCTTTCTAACCTGATAGACAAAAAAAAAATTCTTCATATTGTTGCATTAGCTAAGAACCCTCGATTACTAGTGAACTTGCACACATTTTCATATGCTCGGTGGTCATTTGGATGTCTTCTATTGAGAGTCTTTGCTTTGGTGCTATTTCAAACTTAGTTCTTTTTTTTTTTTTCCTTTTTGGTTCACGTTTGATTGACATACAAGAAACTGAACAAATTTAAATCACTCAAAAAAAAAAAAAGTTGGACAACTGCCATATATATGCATAACCCCCAAGCAAAACGAGGTGTAAATAATTTCCTTCTCATCAATTCATTCCCCTTTCCCTTCTGGTTCCTGTTTCCTCAAGCCCAGATTCTTATTATAACTTTCTGATTTATGTCACTAGATATTTCTCTTTTATGACTTTGGACTTCATGAATGAGTGGAGTTATATAGTACATGCATATATGTATGTGATTTGGACTTCATGAATGAGTGGAGTTATATAGTCCATGCATATTGTTTCAAATCCTTTGGCTTAATATGCTATAATATATTATAAAATATTAATATATAAATCCGTTATATATTGTGCTACTGTGTATAAATATTATAACACATCTTAATTACATAACATGTATAGGTAATATATATTCAGCTATGTTGTGTCTTAAATAACTTATCCTTTCCTATTCTTGATTACCCTATCCTTGTAAAAATATACTGCAACTAGCCGAATGATGCGGGTGCATGCCTTTAATCCCAGCACTCGGGAGGCAGAAGCAAGTGGATCTCTGTGAGTTCCAGGCCAGCCTGGTCTACATATCTAGTTCCAAGACAGGCTCCAAAGCTACAGAGAAACACTGTCTCAGAAAACCAATATATTGAAACTTATTGTTTAGCCTGGCATGGTGGTGCATGCCTTTAATCCCTTCACTGTGGAGGCAGAGGCAGGAGGATAGGAGGATATATGTGAGTTTGTGGCCAACCTGGTCTACAAACTGAACTCCAGGCCAGCCAAAAGCTACATAGTGTGATTTTGTCAAACATGGAGAGAAAGAAACAGAGACAGAGACAGAGACAGAGACAGAGAGAGAGAGAGAGAGAGAGAGACAGAGAGAGAGAGACAGAGAAAGACAGAGGGTCTTTGTGTCTCAAAGTTTTAGTGGTTTCATCACACTACGTGAAGAAGACACTGCAAGGCATCAAAGTGAAAGCACCGATAGCCAGGAATCATTCTTCTTCCTCCCCATTAGTATGTTGGAGCACTGCCCATAAAATTATGGCACCTGTACCCAGGGCAGGTGTTCCTCTTCAGGTAATCCTCACTGGCAATACAGGTCACTTGAAGGGGTATCACTCTACTCCTCTATGTACCTTTAAATATAATTATATCGCTCTTTCTGCTTTCTTGGCGTGCGCATGCGTTTTCTCTGTCTCTCTCTTCTTTTATCTCTCCTCTCTCCTTTTATCTCTTTTCTCTGTCTTTCTTTTTCCCTCTTCCTTAATAAATACTTATGGCTATTAAAAAAAATAAAAATAAAAAAATAAATATAATTATATCATTTCCCTATTCTTTTTCTCACTCCAAACCCTCTCATATACCCCTCTTTGCTCGTTATAAATTCATGGCCTCTTTTTACATCAACTGTTATTAGATACATTGTGTGTGTGAATTTATGGATATAATATTAAATATATGTTTTTTCATATTATATATGCCTTTTCAAACACCCTTAATGCTGTTTAACCCTCCTCCCAGTTTCTTTTTCTTCCCTAGCTAAAGATCTGCTCTTTTGTTTTCCCATTGCCCCCTTAATAGTACTCATCTTTGAATGCAGAAATTGCTAAATCATTTTAGATTTATTCCTAATTATTTGAAGTTATTTTGCTACTGTTTTATAATTTCAACAGTTTGAAAATATTTTTTATCAATTGTCCACAGCATACATATTTGTATTTAATTTTTCATAACCCCTTTTGAAATTTCTCATCTCTTTATGAAACTGCTTCTATAAACCGTTTTACTGTAGTTAACTATTAATTTATGCTCTCTATTTTCTGAGCCCAACAAACATTGTCTGTGATTATTGGTGTGTTGATTATTTTCTCCATTGATAATACTCTATAGTTTCAAAATTTTTAGTTTGTGTAGTAATCACTGATTACCTTGGGTATTTTATAAAAATTGTTGAGATTCAAATAACACTTACCTATAAAAATTGATGAGTAAATTTTTATCTCGGGGAACTTGTATAATAAATTGTTCTAATATAATCGAAAATCTCTGAGTGTGTTCTGGGCTTTGTTAAATATGTATTCTTTTTAGAAGTACCATTCTGTCATATCCTTTAGATAAAATACCACAGTGGTCTTTCTTGTCTGTGCTGAGAGCTAACTATATAGGAGATAGAAGCATACCTCTAAATTGCAGCCAGGGCTCACAGAAGTTAACTGATCTACTCAGGTTTACATTGCTAATATCTTATAAATCAACAACTGTGAATTTTCTTTTTTTCACAGCCGGTAATCTCTTAAGACTACAAATAAGTAAGGGAAAGTATACATCAGAGAGTATACATCCCATGTCACTAAAAAGGACTACAAAAAATAGGTAGGTGGTAAAGATATAGGACACTGATAGAATATATCTTAGAACCAAATTTTCATAGTTGTTAGAATTAAATCTGAAGACAGCATACAAGCATGCTACACTTTTATCTTCAAGTATCTCTTGTTTAATCATAGTTATGTGACATATCACATAAAATCATAGCAGACTGAGGTTCTTGCATTTCAGTTAGTTATCATTATAGCTTGCCTTGATCCTAATCATAATGGAGAATATGCTATTATTTTCTTCTCACCTTTTATTTTAAAGTCTTATTAAATTTATTTTACGTGTGAATGTTTTACCAGATTGTATTTCTGTACACTATATGCATACTTGGTGCCTACTCGAGTCAGAAGATGGCATGTAAAATTCAGAAGAAATCTTCAGATCCCCTGAATAGAGATAAAGATTGATTATAAGCCACTGTGCGGGTTCTTGGAATTGAACCTGGTCTTTTGCAAGAGCAACACGTGTTCTTCAATGCTGAACCACCTCCCAGCCTAGTATTGTCTTCTTAACTCCTGTCCAGGTTTAGCTTTCTAGTACTTTCCTGGCTTCTCCTTTTTCAATTTTATTAGTCTCCATATTGGTTACAATTTTTATCTGTTTCATTATTGATTGTTCATACTGCTAAATGTAATCTAGGCATGTTCATGTATTTATTCAACTTTAAGCCACTCAACATTGTAATTAAGAAGTACTAGTGTCTCCAATACAGAATTTCAATATCTGTGCTGGAGAATTTATTGACAATTTTTGTATGAATGTTATAAAAAGCTTTGACAGAAAATCTACATTGTCCTTTCAATAAATAGAGGACAAAAGAACCAATAAGAATTTTCATACAACCTTACTCTTTATATAAATTTTTTGGGGGTTTTTTGAGGCAGATGTTTTTCTGGAGCTTTTGGAGCCTGTCATGGAACTAGCTCTTGTAGACTAGGCTGGCCTCAAACTTACAGAGATCTGCCTGCCTTTGCTTCCTGAGTTCTGGATTGGGCCTTATGAACTAAAAATATGTGAGAGAGTATATATTATTAAAATTATATTTGCTTTGGTTGTTTCCAGGTTCTGGTTTTGACAAACAATGCTGCTATAAACATAGTTGAGCACATGTCCTTGTGACACAAGTGAGCATCCTTTGGACATATACATAAAAGTGTATTGCTGGGTCTTTAGGAAGGTCGTTTCCTAATTTTCTGAGAAATCACCACACTAACATCCAAAGGGGCTGTACCAGCTTGCAATTCCCACCAGCAATGCAGGAGTGTTCCCTTTACCAGACAACCTCTCCAGCATAAGTTGCCATCAGTGTTTTTGATCTTATCCATCCCTACTTGTATAAGATGGAATCTCAGAGCCTTTTTGATTTGCATTTCTCTGATGACTAAGGATGTTGAGCATTTCCAATATATTCACATACTTATGATGCTTTGGGATAGCAAACACTTAAGGTTGTGTGCCTTACTTGTACTTCATAAAGTCTCTAGTGCTGCTGTTGATTTCATTTTCTTAGATATATTTTTTTTTTAAATTTTGGTTGTGTGAATATTTGCCTGCATGCATGTATGTTTGTCATATGCATACTTGGTGTCTGCAGAGGCCAGAAGAACTGTTAGAGTTGTTGTCTTAGGAACCAGGGATTATTATCTTCTTAAGATTATCCTAATGTACAGCCCAGGGTGTGACAACTTTCCTAAGTTTTCCTGGATGTAACATTGTCAACAATATCCTTAAAGAACAAAGTATTAGTTTGTATTTCTAATTATTACTTTCTTGAACCTCATATTTGCTTTCTGTTTAATTTTCTTGTGTCAATATTCTCATCTGGTCGATTAATTTTTGCTAACTTTCAAGCTGAGGATGAGATAACGTACTCTCATAAGCAGGAGCTTGTTTGGTAAAACACCATTTTATTAGCACTAACCACAGTCCACGAGAATGTCATCTGGAGCCATTGTAAAGAGCTGGGTGAAGCCAGTTGAAGGTACCTGAAGCTGACAGGACATTACAGGGCTTTTCTAGCGTAGTATTAAATCATACGACACAATTTCTCCCTTCTCACTGCCGCAGTGAGAGTAGGTATTAGATCCAAAGGAATGCTCCAGTTCAAAGAGCGAGGTTGGGAAGGAGAAAGGAGACAAATAAGATGGCTTGCATTTGGAGATGGGATATTCAAGCTAGCCAGATAAGAGGACAGACACAGCTATGAGACAGCAAGGGCAGTTTCGGCAGAGACTGGAGAGGTTCAGGAGGCTTACTGAGGCACCATCACCCTTCCTCATCTTCTTGTTTAAAGACGCCACCGGTAACAGATTAAGTTAGGGGTGAGAACAGCTTCTAAAAGGTCTTCACCTGATCCAGAACAGATACCGCCCCAAACTGCCCTGTAAACAGGGAAATGGGGATGAGACAGTCATGGAAAATCTGCTATAACTTGGTAACTCTGATGTCACTTAGATTCCCATCATGGTCTAACTATAAGACAGTCATGTAAACACAAGAACCAAGGGAGAATTAAGAAAGAGCTCCACAGCTGGGCAGTGTGGAGTGAGTGAGCGGCTTTAGGTTTCTTCGCTCTATATGGGATGAAAGATGTACAGCCCAGGGTGTGACAACTTTCCTAAGTTTTCCTGGAAAGATGTACTTCAAAGCCCTCCCCTCAAGGCTCAGGGATCTCTACAGTAGAGGGGTAGAAAGACTGTGAAGATCAGAGGTGGTCGATGACCCCAAGCACACAGTATCTTCCAGACGCAGCACTACTCATGTACATATAAATTCATGGAGCCGGGGACAGCACTCACAAGACAGACTCAAGTTCAAACCCGCCTTGATCACTGAGGAGTGGAAGTGAACACATGATCACCCTGATCAAGAAGCTGTTTGTAAATGATACCTTCTGAGAAATAAAAATCATTTCTTCCCAACTGAATGTCTCCAGAGCAGGTCACATGCCCATGATACTTAGCCGGTAAACAAAAAATGACTCCATGGTGTGTGTGTGTGTGTGTGTGTGTGTGTGTGTGTGTGTGTGTGTGTGTAGGGGCAAGTGTTTTAGTTTTGTTTGGGCATATTTTAATTTTCTCCTTTCCTTTTCTTCTGTCAAGTTTAATCTTCATCCTCGGTTGTCTTATTTAATTCCCTTGAATGAGATAAAGAACATGAAGTTAGGTAGGTAGGGTGGGGGTGACGATCTGCGGGCTAGAAGGAATACTATCAAAATGTATTGCATGAAACTTTTTAAGTAAAAATTTACAAATATTATGAAAGGAATCATAGACTGATTTCTTGATGGTGGACTCCAGCAAGGTGTAACAGCAGACAAATGAATCAAAGTCAGAAGCATTCCAGAGGGCAGTCAGTGATGGATAGAAGGGGCCTTCAATAATTCCTCAGTGGGTGGGATGAGCAGAACATTGCAATGTGTGCTCATTGCCTGGTTAGGCCAAGAGAAAACACGCAGTGTGTGCAGTTCCCTTATTGGTTTGGTTTTGCCTCAATCTTACATTCTTCCACTTTTCCTGTGAAAATCCTTAGGCAAACAGTTCAGTGACAATTCCCTTCAGTTATGTGGGAGTCTCATTTTTCTTACATACCTTTAATAGATCTTCTCTGGGGTTTTGCTCTGCTTTCTGTTTCTTTTTAATATTTTACTGAGTGAGTGAATGAGTGAGTGAGTGCATACCTGCATGCATGCATGTTTGTGTTTGTGTGTGTAAAGTGCTTGCTTGCTGAGGCCAGCACACAACTTACAAGCCTCAGTTCTTGTCCTCCCTAGTGTCGTTCTCAGGGATGCAGATCACTTGGTCAGGGTCTGAAGCATCTTTCCAGTCCTAGCTCTGCTTTCCTTCTATAATCATTAAGTACAGTTTCTCTAAGCTTTCTCTCTGTAGTAATTTCTTTTTTAGCTCATTCTTCTTGTGGTCACTGAATTTCACTTTGACTCTTTAGACCAGGACCTGAAAATCCAACTCAGTAAAAGTCGTGTGTGACAGATTATCTGGCCCTGAGCACTCCTTGGCTATGCATACGTGAAATAAGAAACTTCCTTTTTCTCTTCAGCACATTCTTTCCTCACTATTTCACCACCATTTTTGTAGCACATATAACAATGTATCTCCTATTTACATAAGTCTCCAGACTACTTGATTCAGATTTTTACAGTAATAAGTAGCTGGATGGCAGAATGAGAAGCATGCCTCTGTAACATACTCTGGGAGACTGTAGAACACAGACCATACAAAATGCAATCCAATTTCCAACATGCAGAATTAGTGTATTTCTATATTGAGAAAATGCTGTATAAAATAAGACTCCTGTGCTGCTGTGACCTTTACACAGAGATAAATAATAAATACTTTATGTCCAGCTTAGGAAAAGATGATTCATCCCTAAAAAAATGAAGACCCTAACATCATATTTAGTATAGTATTTGTGATGGTAAACATGTTTCTTTGAGGTCATTTGTTTACATTGATTTTGGTCCAACAAGAAACACTTTCTGTTTACTCTGTATATGCAGACCACGAAATATAACTAACTGGTACAAGCATATAATCATACATCTCAACACATCTTGTACGTAACAGAAACATCTTTACTTTGAATATTATAGAAGTAAAAGAATATTCTTTCTTGGCTAGCTAGCATAAATATTATAGCTCCTTATTAAAAAGTTGTCATTGATACAGGTATATTTGCCAACTGTTATGTCCAACCATTTACAAAATTACTCATTGATATTCCCCAAAGGCTGCACATACTCTTTACTTTATCTGCAGTCTTTGTCCCTTGTTCGCTCTCAAAGAAATGGTCTTATTATTACAAAGGTCATCAATGGCGTTTGTGATAGGAAAGTAAGTATCTAATCTGGTTGCTTGCAATGCCTGTAGTCTAGCCGTGACATTGACTGATTTAGAGGGAGCAAAGGTTATCTCATTCCATCTTCCATGTATATTTACCCTCACCATTATTGTCACTGCGTGTTTACCATGGCTTTGTACTGTCAGTCCTTGTTACTATGTCCCCATGCATTATAAATGGTGAAATATGAACTTATATGCCTTTATACGAAAAACAACAAAAACCATTTACGTTTACCTCACTGTCCTCATTGAATTTGAAGAGACTCATGTGTCGGCACCACGCTATCGACTTATGATGATTCGTTTCTTACATATATGCTTTCCATTCCCATTTCTGCTGCACTGACTCTGCCCCTATCCAGGTCAAGAATGATTTCTCCATGTTCCAACCTTTTGTGATATTTATTATCGGATTCAAGCAATGAGTTTGTGTCTAGTATCCTAGTCACCTTGGCCGAAAGAAACATGGATGCAGTGATTTGAAAGATTCTGTATTTCACTCTCCTCCAGGAAAGGAGCCGGACACTTTGCTTGCTTTTCTGACAGGGGATGCAGCAGCAGAATGCAGAAGTGCTGACGTCGTCAGCTCTTCCCATTGAGGGGACCAGTTGGTCTGTAACGGGGCTGGCAAGAATGAGAGAGAAACCTGGGAGAGGCAGGGAAAGAATATTTTCATGTTCCTAAAAGATACGCTAGACCTTTGCTCTTGTTACAGACCTCAGGGGGGACAGAGCCTTATTTTCCAAGATGGCTTTTAAGAGAGACATGAAAAAAAAAAAAGCATGACTTGTAAATGAAATGCTTTGAGCTCTATAAATAAGACAAAAATGAGATAATGCTGCTCCACTAGCACAAAGGTCAAAAGAAGCTGGAAAATTGCCCTAGCAATGCCAGCTTTAATGAACTCGTTCTTTCTCTGGCACCCAAACGTGGACCTTATCCGGTGTTAGTAAGCAGCACTTAGAAAATTGAATTTCTAAGCTGATTAGTGAATGCTTACATCAAAGATTGGTGAGATCCTACGCTTCACACAAAGCAATAGAGAATCCACACTTATCCTTTCCAAGTATAATATTACAATGGAAATATGTATTTATCATTTTCAAGGGGAAAATTTCTTCATAACAAGAATAATACACTTGAAATGTCCTGATAGCATATGTATACAGGTAACATAAAAAAAGAATGAACAGGCCATTTTGTTTTTAGATATACAAATATATATACACACACACACACACAGAGATATATTTTTTTAAAGAAAGGAGAGGAGGTCATAAATTTGAGAGAGAATAAGAAGAGTAACTGGGAGGAGTTATAAGGAGGAAAGGAAAGGGAGAAAATGTAAAAATACTATTTTTTCAAAATTAAAGATATTAATAATAATAATGAACTTCATCTGCATATGGATGGTGTTGATGAATTTTTGCTACGAGTATATAAAGTAGCATTGTTTCTAAGTTATATCAATGTAGTTGATTATTTTGGGGGGGGAAATCAGTGTCTATGTGCATATAGGTATGAGTTTGTGTTTGTACACCTGTGACTGTGGATGTAGAGGCCAGAGGTCGACATCTCGTGTTCCCCTCTATTACTCTCACCCTCAGTTTCTCAGACAGGTCATTTGTCAGTGAAGCTGGAGCGTGTGGTTTTAGCTCAATACTGCGCAACGAGTGTGAGAGAACAACCATGCTTATGTGCACCGCTGCAGTTTCAAGCATGGCCACATGCAGTGCTTCAAACACCATTCATGTGGGCGCAGCGGATCTAATCTCAGGTCTGCCTGTTTGTGCAACAACAGCTTTATCTATCCAGTCACCTCCGCAGTCCTAAACACAGTTCACTTTTATCCAAGTAGCACAGCTGCAATTTCAGCGAAACGTCCAATGTAAAAAGGAATTGCTTTGGACACCAGCGAACACAACCCAATTAGAATATTTAGAAGAACTCTCCTTCAAAATAATTGTTATTCAAAACAATTATTATCTCTTCAAACAGCCGTGCAAAAGCAGCAGACCCAGCCTTCTAGGCCACATGTTAAAAATGGAAGACAGACTGACTCAATTTCTCGGCTCCAGGTCCAGATAGGAGTTCTGAAAATAGCTCCTGGGCCCAGCACTATCAGGAATGGCTGATAAGTTGGGATTCTCACCCAGAGTGGCCCAAAGAAACATACCTCCCACACGAAGGGTACCAGAGATTCTAGCTGAAGAGAGAAGCAATATCAAAAGGAATTCTCTTTGGCATGGTGGGCATGAGTCTCACAGAAACACAGTAGGGTAGTTGAGTCTGGGAAAGTATCTTCCTTCTTTACAAGAGAATAAAAGGCCACAGCCATCAAATAGGCCAAGTAAACCAAATGACACCATAAGAAATAGAGACCAGGTTTCAAGCACAAAACTTGAATAGGTAATACTTGCTCAAATATTTAACTAAGACCCAAAGTCACCAAACATAATAAGAAAAATATGTAGCTACAAAAAAAAATAGATAAAACAATGCCGTTTTATTTATTATTTTCACTATTTTATACAAACGCACATCTTTAAAGTTTATTCTTCCTGTCCAATGGAAACACTGTCTGTTCATCATTTTCTCTCTTTCCCAGCTTCTGATGTTCACTGTTCTATTTGCTACTTCAGTTAGCCCAACATTTTTAAATTACAGCTACAAATGAGCTCACCCAGTATTACTATCACATAGATTTCTCGAAGAGGTTTGTGGGACACTACTAATTCATAGACTACACTAATGAGTTCAAAGATATGGTCCATAAATATACCTATACAAGGATAATTACTTGATTGATTATTAGTAATAAAACTCACTGCAATTCAATAGGGGAAGTATGTTTGTTTCAATTAATGTCATTAATCAACAAATGCCCTGATAAAAAGGCAAAAACACTTTATTACTCATATTTCATTAAGAAAATAGGAATTAAGAATGGATTACATACCTGATTTTAAAATTAAAGCAATTTCATAACCGAAGAAAGTAGAGAAATGAGCTTTATTTTCTCTACAAACAACAAAAATTTCTTTCACAGGCCATACCACTTGCCATATAGAAAAAAAAATAAGAGTGTCATAGGAATTGAATATTGTAGTTCATCAAATGGTAGGGAAAAAAGAGAGTAAAAAGGCAAGTCATGGATATTTCAATACAATGTATGGCTAATGACTCATGCCAGTATTCTATATATAAAATAAATATGTTAAAATATCAAATAGGAAAGCAGTCCAAGACAGCGGAGGTGATATTTAATGTAAGGTAAGCCGATTGAAACATAACCAACTACAACAATAATCACAGAATCATGAATTAAAACAAAGAAATGTGTAGCTGTCAAATAACTATAATATTTGCCCAATGATAGACATTACTAAATGTTGGAGAAGACAGGTATTGAACAGAACGTTCTTGCATTATTGATAGAGTTATAAATTGGGTAAAACTGTGTTAAAGAACTGACATGTATCACTTAGAGTTAAACAGATAATCTTTGACAGACATTTCTCTTGGCTTCTGTTTAAGGAACTGATCACATATGTCTATTAAAAGTCATAAACAAAAATATTTATAGCAGATTTATAATAATACAAATCTCTATTAGCTCATCATAGTAGGATGGGGAAATAAATGTCACCGGACTAACATTATCTAAAATGTAAAATTAAATAATACATTAAAACAATGAACAAATTAAAAACATCTCAGGAATGTAATTGTAAAAAATAATTCATACACATAAAATAACAGCTGACTATTTTTACTAAACTCAAACATTCTAAAACATCTGGGTCTATAGAAAACCAGAGTATTTGTTATCATTGACTTCTGATAAATGAAGAAGGGAAGTGAAGACAAATAAATTTGAGTACTGAGAATGTTCTGTTTCTTACTCCAGGTAGTGGTTACATAGACATGCACCTGTAAAACCTCATCTAATATTAATATCAGTTCCATAACAAAACTTTATTGAAAACTTTTCTTTAACAAAATCAATTAAAAGGGCAAAACTCAACGCCTGCCTTATCAACATCAGTGAAAGCATACCAAAATGCGTCAATCATTGGAAGGATGCTGAAAAATACACGAAAGAAAATGGTTCAAACCTCAATTCTTGAAGAACACACACACACACTCAAGAAGAGGAAAGCAATGTAACAAACTACTGTAATGGTCATCAGAAGAGTTAGTATAAAAAAGAATTACTAGTAAGCAAACAAAATCAGAAGAAAATGTAAATTTATTTCCAACAGGCATACGGATTTTGTGGTTAAGAATGTTAGAATGTCCAGAGATAGTCACCCCTGTAGTGTTTCAGATAGCACGATGTTTTACATTATTTTAAGAAATGTTGATCTTGATCTTCGACTTAGGTTTGTAGATTTTTCATTGCTTTTTGAGTTGGTTTCTGAGTAACTTTTAGCAGGGGATTTTTATGTTTCTAAAAGTAAATCAGGATGGTTATAGCGGTGAACAAGTGAAAATTTCACTTGCATGATCAAGCAACTGGAAATCTCCAAAAGGAAATCAAAGGGGAATTCATTAAGCAAACTTTGAAAAGCACAAATATTTGCTTAAAGATCCTTACTAGGCGGATCTTTTTTTTTTTTTTTTTCAGACAGAACTCTGGAGCTTTATTCAGTGGGTCTCTGGGTCTAGAAGAAGGTGTTAGGCCTCTTGGTAGTGAAGCGAGGCTTGTGCTGGCGCCGCAGAACACGGTGGGGCAGTGGGAACTTGATCTTGGAGTCGTGGAACTGCTTGACAGCCGGCCTGCGACATTTGCCAGCGGCGATCTCTTCCACCTTCATGATCTGGATGGAGTGGGCACCGGCACGATGCCGGGCACCCATGTCTCGGTCTGAGGAAGGAGAAGGAAGTCAGCCTCTGGCACTCACATGGCACCTGTTCCCAGGGCTGTGGAACCTCCTGATTCACTTTGGGGGGCACTGCACAGCCTCCCAAAGGCGACGAAGTTCCTTTGCTGTGTGCACCACTGTTAGGCGGATCTTTACTAGATCCTAGACCCTTACTAGGTGGCCAATAGTTTTGAGATAATAAATTTACAAATTAGTTAAGTTATATTTTAAATAGAACACTTTAGTTTTGAAAAGTCAAGTTCACGTTTTTGTTACTGTTTGGTTATGAGGGTGTATCTTAGTTACAGCATTTATCCCTTCCTTGTCCTTCTTTCAAAGCCTTCCTTATACCTGTTCCCACTCTACTTCAAATCCATGGCGTCTACAGAATAGTCTAGCACCTAAGGCTCAGGCAAAATGACTGGAGAGGGGCTGGGAAGAGGGCAAGAGCCAGAGGTTCATGCACTCTGCGGTGACATCTTGTCGCATTCACTTTCACTCTGCCTTTCTGTGAATCTTCTAACAGAATGTTTATGATTTTGTTAAACTTACTTTGTCTGATAAATAAACAATGCATTTTCTATTTAATTTATACTATAAGTTTTGCTTCTGTGTTGTCTTGTTTTTGAATAGCTCTGACTGTCCTGGAAGTTGCCCCCACGTATTCTATACAAACATACATGCAGGCAAAACATTCATACACATAAAACTAAAATATGAAGTTTAAAGTACTATTCTTCTTTGAATATATTTATTCTATTAATAGTTTGTGTTTTTCATAACACGAACAACGACCATTTGTTTTCATGTCATTTTCTTTTCCCTCTCTCTCCTTTTCTTTCTTCTTCTTTCCCCTCCCCTTCTCTTTCCCTTTCCTTCTTCTTTTCTTCCTTCTTGCTTCCTTTTTTCAGATTTGTGCTAGCATCAGGGGAAAAGCATCAAAGCAAAATAAGTTTAGTTTAAAAACAGCTATAAAACTGTAATTTCTTTTTTTCTGCAAGTTCTTAGAATACTAGAGTGGTTTTAAAACTTCTTTTTTAAAATACAAAAGTATGTTTTCAGTCTTCTAGGGTTTGAGAGCACTAGGTCATTTTTCAAGGTACCTTGCTGAATTTTAAGACTAATTGTAGAAATTTCTAATTCAATTTGAGAGCAAGGCTTTAAAGTGATGGATGGGGTAATGGAGACAATATAAACAGATTTTTAAAAAATCCTCTGGCTGTGTATAAAAATAAGATGCCGTTGGTTTTTTTTTAATATTTATTTATTTATTATGTATACAATATTCTGTCTGT